>NW_014578013.1:12653-42093 GCF_000485595.1 Priapulus caudatus | reverse complement strand
GTGATCTCACCTCACCATCTTCCGTGGACTCTACAACCTCTCTCTCTCTCTCTCTCTCTCGCCTCTCTCTCTCTGCTCTCTCTCTTCTCTCTCTCTCCCTCTCTCTCTCTCTTCTCTCTCTCTCTCTCTCTCTCTCGTTCCTCTTTTTCTGCTCTCTCTCCTTCCCTCTCGTTCTCCTCTCTCTCTCTCTCTCTCTCTCTCTTCTCTCTCTCTCTCTCTCTCTTCTCTCTCTCTCCTCTCTCTCTCCTCTCTTCTCTCTCTCTCTCTCTCTCTCTCTCTCTCTCTCTCTCTCTCTTCTCTCTCTCTCTCTCTTTCTCTCTTCTCTCTCTCTCTCGCCCCTCTTTTCCTCTCTCCTCTCTCTCTCTCTCTCTCTCTCTCTCTCCTCTCTCTCTTCTCTCTACTCTCTTCTCTCTCTCTCTCTCTCTCTCTCTCTTCTCTCTCTCTCTCTCTCTACCTCTCTCTCTCTCTCTCTCTCTCTCTTCTCTCTCTCATCTCTCTTCTCTCTCTCCCTCTCTCTCTCTCTCTCTCTCTCTCTCTCTCTCTCTCTTCTCTCTCTCTCTCTCTCTCTCTCTCTCTCTCTCTCTCTCTCTCCTCTCTCTCTCTCTCTCTCTCTCTCTCTCTCTCTCATCTCTCTCTCTCGTCTCTCTCTCTCTCTCTCTCTTCTCTTCTCTCTCTCGTTTCTCTTCTCTCTACTCTCTTCTTCTCTCGTCTCTCTGTCTCTTTTTATCTACTCTCCACCACCACGCCCATCGCCACCGCACAAGCACAGCGCACACCGCCACACGCACACGCACACACACCACACACACACGCACGCCCGCACACGCACGCCACACACGTACACACGCACACGCACACACACACATTACTCTCATCTCTCTTGCCAATATTCTCTTCACGCAACTCACGCCCACGCCATGCATGCACGCACGGTACGCTGCCTCGGCCACACACACACACTGCGCGCGCACGCACGGCACACACACACACTCTCTCTCTCTTGCCTCTCTCGTGTGATTCTCCCCCTTGTATATCTCTCTGCTCTCTCTCGTTCTCTCTTCTCTTTATATGATCTCTCTGCCCCTCTCTCTGTGCTAATTCTTCTCTCTCTCTCCTCTCTCGTCATTTACTCTCTCGCCTCTTCGTCTCTGTGTATTATATCTCTCTCTTCTCTCTCTCTCTCTCCTCTCTGCTGTATCTCTCTTCCTCGCTGTGTATCTCTCTCCCTCTTCTGTGTATCTCTCTCCCTCCTCTCCGCGTATCTCCACTCTCCCTCTCTCTCTCTCTCTCTCTCTCATCTCTCTTCTCTCTCTCTCTTCTCTCTCTCTCTCTCTCTGTTCTTCTCTCTCTCTCTCTCTCTCTCTCTCTCCCTTTCTCTCTCTCTTCTCTGTATCTTCTCTCTCTCCGCTCTCTGTGGCTGTGCTCTCTTTTCTCTCCCTCTCTGTGGTGTATATCTCTCGCCTCCTTTCTCTGTGTATCTCTCTCTTCTCTCTCTCTCTCTCGTCTTCTCTCTCTGCTATCTCTCTCTCCCTCTCTCTGTTGTATCTCTTCTCTCCCTCTCTCTTCTCTCTCTTATCTCTCTCTCCCTCTCTCTCTCTCTCTCTCTCTCTCTCGTTCCTCTCTCTCTGTGTATATCTCTACTCCCTCTCTCTCTCCTCTCTCTTCTCTCTGTATCTCCTTCTCCCTCTCTCTCTGCTGCTATCTCTCTCTCTCTCTCTCTCGCATCTTCTCTCTCTCTCTCTCTCTCTCTCTCTCTCTTCTCTTCTCTCCTGTGTATTCTCTCTTCTCCCTCTCATCTCTGCTGTATCTCTCTCTCCGTGTATCTCCTCTACTCCCTCTCTCTCTCATCTGCTGCTGGCTATCTCTCTCTCCCTCTGTGGTCTTCTCCTCTCTCTGTTTGTATCTCTCTCTCTCTCTGTATATATATATATCAATGAGTACATAATGGAGATCTACCTATTATATACTATGATATATATCTCACTCGTTATTTACAGCCGGAAACTTTTTCCACCGTGCCCCACGAGGCACAAAACGCTTTTGAACTTTACGGTCTATAGTACACGCGCGACCATACCACGCGCTGTGCCCGGCGTACCCCAGTCACCACCATAGGGGCCCCGCATCTCACTACGCTCGTACTAGCGCTCTAAGAGCGTGGTGGAAACGTGTAGAACGCAGTTTGACGTATATTAGACGTACTGCCGATCGATGATCGAGCGCCGGTGCAAGGCGCGGTCAGCTCATCGGAGCGTGGCATCGAGCGTGGCCAAACTTTGCAACATGTTCAAAATAATCGTGCGCTGCGTAGCGTTGGCGGCAAAAATACAGCGCAGTGCGGGCGTTATTAAGAGACGTGGAAGGCGTAGTACCCACTAACTCGATCGTTAGTACGACTTAATGGTCGTTATCGCAAAGCGTGCTCGGAACGCGCCTGTTGAAAATTGTCGCCCCGCTTCTTAGCACGATGTCAATTACGTTTTCATCACGCCTGCTTACTACGTCCATGGAGACTGTCTCTGCGACCTGACCACGCTCTCGCTATGACCACTGGGTGGCCGCGCTCTCTAACAGCTCGACCCGTTCGCTACTACGATTGTACTTACGCCAACCACGCTCAGACTACCGCCGTTGCGGCTGTTCGCCATTACGCTGCTTAGCTTACGCTCAGATCACGTCCTGCAAACTTGGCGTACTAATTTTGGGGGCTGTACCCTGGCCACCCACCAGTTCAGTGTCACTATGCGATGCCAGCGCCCAACACTACTCTATTGCTATGTTTCTTCGTCCTAGAAGCGACAACTCGAACTACTGATTGCTAAACCCTCATTTCATGCTGAGGAGCGATGAGTGAGGAGAAATAGAAGACAACAAGATCTTTGCTGGCTCTCCCCTCTGTCTTTTTGGCGGCCATAGTTGTGTCCCGTAGAAATAATCTTGATGCTATATCTGATTTAAGTTATAAATGTTGTTTCTTAGTTATCCTTTGATAGTTAATACTTGACAGCCCACGCAGAATGAATGAATGATTGTATAGAACGCGGCCCGCGTATTTATCATGATCGTCTGCCAGGCGCAGTCGCGCGCGTGATTCGCGCGTAGTTGAGGCGCGGGTTGCATGCGTTGCTACAGGCGCAGTGCAAGCGTCGCTTCGCATACCGCACACACGATCTGATTTCCGGTTCGCAATAAAGGACGCCGTACCGCCGCAGTGCCAAGCGCTTGATGCCCGGGCACGTGGTGTTTGAGCGTTGCTCCGCTGAAAGCTCTTGTTCGAGCCGCCCCAATGCAGATCGCGGGTAAAGACGCACTTAGCATCGTAGGTATGGCACGCTAATTAGCATCGTAGTATCGGCCGCTGGGCGCCCAATTCGCACGCCCTCTCAACACGCTCACCACGCTCTCGGGCGAAATTTTTTTGAGGACGGCGTCGCGATCGTTTGATGAGCGCGTAGCCCTACATGGTGTGGACTGTGGCCCTTAGTGTGTGTGCCTGTACTATGTGTTTGTGCTGACTTTGAAAAACGGGTATTTATAGCCGTATAATCATATTTTGTGTTTAGGGGGGGGGAGATTGCAGTCATTGCCTGAATAAAATTTCAACGTGCCTAACGCCAGGTCGTAGCGCTCGATACACTTGGGGCAGAGGTGGATCACTTTATTCCGACGAGAATATATGCATGATAGGAATATTAGATCGATTACTGAATTGAAGCATATAATATGAATGAAAAAGGTATTCATTGGTATTCGTTTTTTTAGTGATGGGTTGATTCTATATGGTAATTATACGATGCTAGGCTACTCAGTTGACATGCGTTTCCAAGCTCTGAATTATTTTTGTCAAATAAACTTTTCAAGGACGTTTTTTTCAGCACAATATGTGACAAGCTAGTTTTAGAATTTTAGTCATCATATATACCTTTAGATACATTATATAAAGCTAAAAAATTGTGATTTTACACCATAATTCAAATGATAGACCAATCTTTCTCTAATAAATTTATTGCTAATACTAGCATACAAACCTAAAGATAATAAGACAAAACTCAAAGGACTTTTATAAGGGCTGTGGGGGCACCCTGCGGACCTCAAAATATTGCTTAGAGCAACACAATACTGCCGAGAATTCTTATACACATTAATCATCTACTTGCAATGGACACTGGATAAACGGGTCGATAAAATGTATTTTATATCATTATATATAATAATGCACAATTAATTTATTATAATTAGTAATTATTACATGTAATTACGATGCGTGCCACAAAAAATACAAAACAGCACAATCCATTTGTTATTTTTTTGGCTTTATTACTTCACTTGAACAGTACAGCGAATCAGGTTTCTTGGTTGTCTACGGTTATCGCCTTCCGGCCTGAACCCACCGCCTCCTCCGAACTCCACCTCCCTCCTCCGAACCCACGCTCCGACACCAGCTTGCCCGGCTGCCCGCACGGTGCCACTGGCGTCCAACTGCCAGGCCAGGGTATCTTGAATGTCCTGCAAGCAAAGCCGAATCTCCACGATTAAATACAACTAGGATGCCAGTCTTCTCTATATCTAATTAATACAGGGGCTTCGTAGAACAACGCAGGAAATTAAAATACCAGTCGAAGCCATAACAAACAACGACTACGACAGCACTTGTGGCACAATGCCTGCACGCAAAATTCTTATCACCTTATAGTATGCATATCCCTGCATGCAACAAGTATGTCCTTAACAGTTGCCGGATGCGACTTCAATATGATTTCAATAATGGCCTGACATTTAGGGTATTCTTGTTATGCTTACACCCTTGCCAAAATGTTCGCTCTATAAAATTTACATCTGATGCTCAAAAGTGGCCCGGCAGCGTAGAAAAGACACGGACAATTTGTGACACCCACGAAAAGTTCTCTGTCCCTGCTGTAACTTGTAATATCCCCAGTTCGACTTTTCCTACCATACTCAGGTAAGCCGCTATTTCACTGGCAAGCTTCTGAATAAGTCAACTGTACAGTTAACAAGGGTGACACTTCACCACACAATGTTGAGACTTACATTACCAATCATCACCAACATCTCCTTAGGGTCGTGCGTCAACCTCCAATGATATCATGCTCAATTAGCTCGACCCTTAAGAACACACCACGTTAACACACCTCGTCCAGATTACTTAAACACTATTAGCCTTGTGCATTAGATGAACATTTCAGGTTGGTCTGTCTAACCTACACGCTGGAAGTAATTCGAATTTTTCTTTATTTACACGTATGAATTACATCTTCGAGACATACATATTAGTTAAACAAATTAATATTACAAACTAATTTGATTCCAAAATGTAGATTCATGAAGTGTAAATAAAAAGTAAATTGATATTGAAATTACTAAAGCTAAGCGAGATATGCAGCTCAGACGGGATACAGGTTAGCGCACAGTCTGCGGCCATTTATGTACATTCTGCACGTTTCTACCTCTGGCCCACATTAATTGTCTCTCTCTTCTCGCTCTTCCTCTTAGCAATTTGCATGTAAATGCCTCTGCATAGGAGCTTCTGCGATCTCTTCATGAGATCGTCGTTTAGGAAACTACAGTGAAACACTGATAAACCATCTCATATAAAAACGTTTTAGATCCGAACACGTACATTAATAAAGCAAATGCCAATGACTGATAGATCTAGGAAAATAAACAATTAATAATTAATATCCATTCTTATGAGCAATTATGCGTGAGAACAAATAAGCAAATGCCTGAATTTAATTACGGAATAATAGGCTCTCACACTGTGTAATCGACTCAAATTTAATACAATCCCCCCTGCCGGGACCCTCTCCAGTCCGTCAATAAACAACGTGCCCTTTCTGTACATTCGGCTCGGCAGCATCCACAAAAATAATCGCAGGTAAACATTTAAACCGACAGGCTGTAATACCCAGCAATGCTGGTTTCGTAGCCGCTTGGTGGGGATGATCTGCAATCTCCTCACGATTACTCGCTTAGTTTGGTGCTGAAAGTCGAGAGTCAGGCGTGGATAGTACTTCTCAATGATCACGCCGCGCCGCCTTCTTTCACAGTCCCTTTGTTCTCACTACGACCCTACAATGAGGCAAAGATAACACATAAAACACCTTACACATGCATATGTACATCCCATGCACAGCGCACGCACACACACAGACACACACACGGGAAATAACACATGGCATTGTTAATTCACGTTAAAACTGCGCCACTTTAAGCGAGCGGGTTATGATACTGGTGACTCTACTTGCTGTTTTGCGCCTGTTCCGTGTTAAACAAGTACTTGTCTGAATGTTGGGCACGTTTGGTTAGTGACGCTGAGAGGTCTATGTTAACAGGTACTGCGCCGGAACGTACCATGGTACTAATCATAATATGCCGGACCGTACCTCGTCTACTCCCTGAACGAGCTCTAGGAGTCGCCTTACGCGCTAACTCCCTAATCCTAACCCTAGACGCCTAACCACAACCCATATCAAATAGTTTACCAGGGTAGCGTATCCGGCAAGTACCCTTGGCGGGCATAGACCTATGAGTGTTATCGACTGCACATAATTTATTCACTGACGAATTGAATCATGTAATCCGTGTGAACAAACAGCCAACAAAAATCAAGTGTTTGTGTCCAGAAAATTCTTGCAGCATTACCATAGACATTCGTTAGAATATGCCAAAGAAAATGTTTTAAACCAGTGATGTCTTTTGTACGTAAAAAAATTTATAATTAATGCCTATTGAATGGGTAATTATAAGAAAACTACACTACGTTTGACCACAAGGAACTGTGGATATTCAGACCGAGCGATCAGACAACCTTTTGTCTGCGCGCTATTCGTCGCAGCAGCTTGTTGCCGCATTGCGCTGTTCATGGTTGTATTAGATCAGAATGTAATATAATGCTACGTCTAGGACAGTCGCCTACTCTCCAACGCAAACCACTAACGCCTAACAGCTAAACTAAAACCGACTTCGGCATCTCTTATATACGGCAGAGTCATAGCTACCCAAACACCATCTAATGGTAGTATAACCACTTATCGCATGTATGCAGGGCGTTTACAGCCGTAGGGCCATGCCGTAGCAAAAAACGCCTCATAGCAATTAAGCCATTTATAGAGCGATCTAGATTTCAAAATTTTCCCTCAGACCCCCCTTCACACCTTCCTACCTTTCGGCACTCTGCACCTGCGCATGGCCCTGACTACATGATGCAGCGCAATGCCCCACAACAACTGCCTCGAACGAATAGGGCATACGAACAGGTGTTTCGATGCTCAGACGAATATCTACGTCGTTGAACCAATTCTGGCCAACCTTATTCAAGCTCAGGCCAGCTCGCGCATAATGCACTTCTTAGGCACCATTAGCGTATCAGCGAAGTTGATGTGCACAGATTTCTGCTGTATCATTCATACTGATGCACAGACTTTCCGTATATTCAAGGAACGTATGGCAAAAAACCCTAACCCTAACCCTAAGTCATCAGATGAGCCGGATACTGAGAATCGCGTATGCCGAAAGGAGGTGTTAATGCGAAGTGCTGGCCGCCGATCTTCCGCGAGTTCGCGGCCAAGCGCACGCACGCGACCCGCGGGAACGTCGTACGTACAGTATGCAGCGCTGGCAGCATGGATCCGTCGTCGCCGCGAATGAATTTGGCCGTGCGCACGGATCCATAGAATGCCAGCGAACAGTCCGCCAATTTTAGTGGGGGACACAGAGGCGTAGACATTCCTGCGGACGTGAACAGTGTTCACTTTGTTATAAAAAAACATAAATGTCTTCTGTTTCGCTTAACAGCTGACTGCTGTGACGCGAAATCACAGAAAGACGTACGCAAAATTCTCGCGTTCGCGAACTTGCCCAGTAATGGAATTGGGCTGGCAAGGCACAAAGGCTAACATAGACTGGGACCTCGCCTCCCACCTCGATACCCCATCGAGTGACACATGCAAAGCTAATCCGAGACACGTAGCAAGCCTGAGAGGGCGTATGTCCCCCGGCGGGTACTTGTCCGAACGTACCCTGGTACGGTCTGATATAACCTGAACCGTACCTGGTAACCAAAATCTAATATGCCGAACCGCGTACTCGCCTAACTCCACTACGAGCAGTCCTTTACGCGGAGTTGGAGAGGGAGAGGGTAGCGGAAAGGCGAGAGAACTATATTAGAACTATATGTGCATTCGTGCCTGTGTGTGCCGTTTGTGCTGTACGTGCGTTTGTCTGCGCGTGTGACTGCGCATGCGTGTGTACATCTCCGTCTACATTACTCTCTCCCTCCTTTCTCGCCTCTTTCCTTCCTCCTCCTCTCTCACTCCCTTCCCCTCAGCATTTCCCACCTCCTCTCACGGATAGTATCGCCCACGGCATCAGTTGCACGGTGAAAAGTTAGCCAGGCAAATGGCTAGTTTTCAGCCTCAACTTTTTCATCCCCCAAAGCACAAAATGTGGAGCCGGATGTGGAGATACGGCTATAATACGCGTTTTTACAGTCACACAAACACACATATACACACACTAACGGACGCGGACACGCGGGTATGGTCGCACGCACGCGTGCGCGTGTATTATAGGCGTAAATTCACATTTTGTGCCTCGGGGGTGAAAAAGTTTCGGCTGAAATACGGCCATTTACCTGCAAAAGTTTTTCCATGCTTGACTGGTCGTGGGCGATACCATCCGCGCGAGGGGAGTAAGGAATAAGTGCTGACTTTTATTCGCTGTTAATGTTACTGCCTGACACAGCAGATGAAAGGTCAGCAGAAAGAACCGGCAATTGTTTATTATTATTATTAAATCTTTATTGCATGTAATTCAACTACAAATACATGTACTGAAGACAGTCTTTTTCATCGAGAAAAATCTGATAAATGCAATAGTGTTGAGCAATTAAAATAATAAAATTTCTGAGTGATACAGTACATTGTGTGATACATATTTCTGAGTGCTACATCAAAGCTTTACATATTGTTACGACTGTGACATTAATCTACGTGAATGACAATATGAAACAACCATTGTGTACGTTGGTAATCGGGTGTTTAATCTGCTGTAGCCACCCAAATTGCACGTGCACGTACCGTTAACAATTTGAATGTTACCTCTATCTTCACTTATGTTCAGGGGTTTGCAATCAACGCAGTCTACATTAGTACGTTGTATTCGTCTTTTGGTATTAGAGACCCATAACTGCTAAATATCAGTTCATAGGTTTCTTTAGTTTTACTCCTTGTGTTTTTGGAATAAAAGATGCTATGGCTGTTACAACATAACGGAAAGATTAAAAGATTGCAGAAGAAAAAGTAAACGAACAATATGAAAGTCTTTTTCACAAACAGTAGCAGTTATGTTTATTGCACCACATTGTATCATACAAACTGCAGCCAATTATAATTTATAACCTTATTTTACCATGGAGTTCAGTAGACCACATCCATGGCCACGCGAGTTTCACCCAATGTGTATCGTAATTCAGAAACTTTGCAACTGACCTATTAGCACAACTTGAACCATCAACAACAAACGAGCAAAAAGGACTGTATAGGCCTACTTGACAAAAAGCAGGTACAACAAACTTTGCATTAAGTGCAGGTGGCGTGTGGGAGGGATGTTTACAAGAAAACCATAATATAGCATTCTCTCTGTGCCTCTCAGTCATAGTGATCAATATTGATATTATAACCCACTCACAAATTTCATTTTAAATTGACGTTTGCTCTACCATAATTTCAGGCGTGTCATAATATTGAGATTCTATATTAGAGTAATAGAGTTTAATAGCAGGAGTGTCATAATATCATGATAATATAGACTATTATGATAGACTATTATGACACTATATATTATGGCACTCCTGGTAATTTGTCAGCTACTGGGAAATGGTAGGGTATTGTCTACATCAAGAGTCTACATGAATCTACCACAAATATATACACAAAATCTACAACAGCAACGGAGATCTACATATAAAAGTTACACGTAGCAGAAGAACTGTTAAATAGCAAATTAATAAATAAGTTCTCGGAAATACTATGTACAATGCTAAGAACTAGCCAAAAACTAATAAAAAAAAATGCAAAAGGCAACCGATTTAAAAAAAAACGGGTGTAACGTTTGCACCGACTGGTATAGGTACGAACGTGGCAAATTAAAACTAATATAAATACGTGTGCTTGTGGCATCGCCACGCAGCATGGCAGTGACACACTTGACTGATAAAATGAGATCTTTGCACAAAGATACACGCTTGTCCTTATTGAGACGCAGTCCTTCACACAGGCAGTACATTATCAACTGGCAATTGCTTCACAGAAATACAGGCGAACCTTGCCATCCACAGGCACTTGGAACGTCTCAATAAAAAAAAAAGATAGTAAATAAACACGAAATGTATTTACTACCACAGTCTTAATGTTTCTCTACTCTATTTCGCCTATTATTGCCGCCAATTACCCGTAAATGCCGGTCAAATGCTCATCTGCAACACACAATTAAGTACACCCCACGCACGCCCTGTGCACAAACAACATGAATAAGAGAGTTTCAAGAACATCCAAGATTATTCCAAGAACTCGCTTATTCATGTTGTTTGTGCACAGGGCGTGCGTGCGGTGTACAAGTGTGTTGCAGATGAGCATTTGACCGGCATTTACGGGTAATTAGCGGCAATAATAGGCGAAATAGAGTAGAGAAACATTAAGACTTTGGTAGTAAATACATTTTGTGTCTATTTATCTTTTTTTTTATTGAGACGTTCCAAGTGCCTGTGTTGCCATCTGCTATCTACAGACGGATCGCATAGAAAACTATTCTGTTCGCCTATTAAGCACTCACGATAGCCAGCCATCTGTGTGTCTGACTCGTGCTTATCGCCCGCCCGAAACGCACGCAGACGTTTGACCGTTCAGCGCAATAACGCGTTTTCGCTTCCGCGCAACAACAATGCCTCTCTCGCAAATCGCTGGGCGATTTTATTAACGGATGAAACGGAGAATTCGAAGCGCGATCTTAAACTTAAAGCATGCCGTAACGTGAGCGAGCGTAAGAAACCTTTGGATCATGTGCAACGCGGGGGTACATCGCGACGACAACGACAGACACTAATAATTATAATTAAAACGTACGCTGCAGGGACATCCACATCATTCAACAGACAACTTTCAACATCAAACACAATTTAAATTCGGCGCGAGTTGCGCGCGTGGGCTGCTGCGTGATGCAGAGTTTGCCGCTCGCAAACCCACGCCGCTCTTTGCAACGCCACCTGCTGACAACACGAGCGCCACCTACCATCACTACTGCCGCGAGCATACCATGCATCAGCGAACGCGGCCGCCGCCTAAAACGAAGGTACGAACAGCGATTTACGAACAACGCGTCGATCATGCGTACGTACGACAGAAAAACGTAAACGAGTGGATGGTGGGCGTAGACCTTACCGACGCGCCACTCACTAGACATTTATAACGCGCGAGAAATGAGACGGAGAGAGCGCGCGAGGGCGAAACGAATCGCCAAACAAGCGCTTCCCTGTAAGTACGCTTATACGCGATAAGTAGACCAACGCCTACGCGCGCTGATGCCATAACAGATAGTAAACGCACTTCTGTGCATCAGTTGATGATACACAGAAATCTGTGCATCACTTCGTGATACCTAAGGTGCCTAAAGTGCATTTGCGCCACTGGCAACTGCTGAATAAGTGGCCACAATTTGGTCAACGACGTAGATATTCGTCTGAGCATCGAACACCTGTTCGTATGCGCTATTCGTCCGAGCAGTTGTTGTGCATGCGCTGCATCATGTAGGTCAGGGCATGCGCATGGCACGAGTGCCGGAGGTAGGAAGTGTGAAGGGGGGGTCTGAGGGAAAATTTTGAAATCTAGACGCTCTAAAATGCTTAATTGCTATGAGCGTTTTGCTACGGCAGCCCTACGGCTGTAACGCCCTGCATACATGCGTATGTGGTTATACACCATAGATGGTGTTTGGTACTATGACTCGCGTATATAAGAGATCCGAGTCGGTTTTAGTTAGTGTTAGGGTTAGGGTTGGGGTTGGAGAGTAGGCGACTTCTTAGACTAGCATTATATTACATTTATGTAATACAACATGAACAGCGCATGCGCAACAACTGCTCGGACGAATAGCGCATACGAACAGGTGTGTGATGCTCGGTCGAATATCCACGTTCTTTGGTCAAACGTGTGTAGTTTTTCTTATAATTAACCATTCAATAGGCATTAATTAATAATTTTTTTACGTACAAAAGACATCACTGTTTAAAACATTTTTTTTGGCATAGTCTAATGTCTATGGTAATGTGCAAGATTTTCTGGACACAACACTTTGATTTTTGGTTGGCTGTTGTTCACACGGATTACATGATTCATTCGTGATAATATATGTGCAGTCACTAACACTCATAGGGTCTATGCCCCCCAGGGTACTGCCGGAACGTACCCTGGTAACTATTTGATATGGTTCGGGTTAGCGTTAGGGTTAGGATTAGGGAGTAGGCGTAGGCGACTCCCTAGACTCGTTAGTGGAGTAGACGAGGTACGGTCCGGCATATTAGATAGTACCATGGTACGTTCCGGCAGTACCCTGGGTTACATAGACCCTCTCAGCGTCACTAACACGTGCACACATTCAGACAAGTACTTTTAACACGGGCACAGGCCAAAACAGCAAGTAGAGTCACCAGTATCATTAACACTGCTTAAGTGCCAGTTTAAGTGAATTACAATGCCATGTGTTATTTCCGTGTGTGTGTCTGTGTGTGTGCGTGCGTGTGCATGGGATGTACATATGCATGTTAGGTGTTTTATTGCATTATCTTTGCTCATTGTAGGGTCGTGTGAGAACAAAGACTGTGAAGAAGGCGGCGCGGGTGATCATTGAGAAGTACTATCCACGCCTGACTCTCGACTTTCACACAAACAAGCGAGTATGTGAGGAGATTGCGATCATCCCCACCAAGCGGCTACGAAACCAGATTGCTGGGTAATTACACCTGTGGTTTATGTTTCCCTCGATATTTTGTGGATCTGCCCCCCGGAATGTCAGAAGGCACGTTGTTTATTGACGGATGGGAGAGGGTCCGGCAGGGGATTGTATTAAATTTGAGTCGATTACACATGTGAGAAGCTATTATTTCCGTAATTAAATTCAGCATTTGTTATTTGTTCACCATATTGCTCATTAAATGGATATTATTATTATTGTTTATTTTCCTACTCTATCAGTCATTGCATTTGCTTTATGTATCGTTTGACTAAACGTATATGAGATGTTTTCATGTTTCACTGTAGTTTCCTAACACATCTCATGAAGAGAATCCAGAAGGCTCCTATCAGAGGCATTTCCATCAAATTGCAAGAGGAAGAGCGAGAAAGAAGAGACAATTATGTGCCAGAGGTAAGACGTGCAGAAATGTACATAAATGCCGCAGACTGTCGCTAACCTGTATCCGTCTGAGCTGCTATCTCTTACTTAGTAATTCAATTCAATTTACTTTATTTACACTTATGAATTACATTTTGGAAGTCAAATAGTTGTATATTAATTTGTTTAACTAATATGTTGTCTTCGAAATGTAATTCATACGTGTAAATAAAGAAAATTGAATTACTTCCAGCTGTAGGTTAGACAGACCACCTGAAATGTTCATTCTAATGCACAGCTAAAGTGTTTAAAGTACTGACGAGTGTGTTAACGTGTGTGTTCTTAGGTGTCGGCTATTGAGCATGATATCATTGAGGTTGACGCAGACACCAAGGAGATGTTGGTGATGATGGTAAGTGTAGTCTCACATTGTGCGTGGAAGTGTCACCCTCGTTAACTGTACAGTTGACTTATCAAAGCTTGCCAGTGAAATAGCGGTACCTGAGTATGGTAGGAAAAGTCGACTGGGGATTTACGTTTAAGCAGGGACGAGAACTTTTCGTGGTGTCACAAATTGTCGTGTTTTCTACGCTGCCGGGGCCACTTTTGAGATCAGTGTAAATTTTATAGAGAACATTTTGGCAAGGGTGTAAGCATAACAAGAATACCCTAATGTCAGCCATTATGAAATCATATTGAAGTCGCATCCCAACTGTTAGGAATACATATGTTGCATGCAGGGATATGCATAACTATAGGGTGATAAAGATTTTGCGTGCAGGCATTTGCCACATGCTGTCGTAGTCGTTTGTTTGCTTATGCTCTCGACTGTATTTATTTCCTGGTTGTTCTCGAGCCCCTGTATTAATTAGATAGGAAGATGGCATCCTAGTTTGTTTAATCGTGGAGATTCGCTTTGCTTGCAGGACTTCAAGATACCTGGCCTGCAGTTGACGCAGCCCGTAGGCAGCGGTGTCGGAGGTGGGTTCGGAGGAGGAGGTGGGTTCGGAGGAGGCGGTGGGTTCGGCGGAGGCGATAACCGTAGACAACCAAGAAACTGATTTCGCTGTAATGTTCAAGTGAAGTAATAAAGCAAAAAAAAACAAATGATTGTCTGTTTTGTGATTTTTTGTGCACGCATCGAATTACATGTAATATACAATTATAATAAATTAATTGTGCATTAATTATATATAATATGATATAAATGCATTTTATCGACCCGTTTATCCAGTGTCCTTGCCAGTAGATGATTATGTGTATAGAATTCTCGAGTATGTGTTGCTCTTACATATTTTGAGGTCCCAGGGTCCCCACAGCCCTTAAAAGTCCTTGAGTTTTGTCTTATTATCTTTAGTTTGTACTATGTATTAGCAATAAATTTATAGAGAAAGGATTGCTATCATTGAATTATGGTGTAAAATCACAATTTTTACTTTATATATGTATCTAAGGTATATATGATGACTAAAATTCTAAAACTACTTGTCACATATTGTGCTTGAAAAAAACGTCCTTGAAAAGTTTTTGACAAAATAATTCAGACTTGGAACCATGTACTGAGTACCTAGCAGTAATAATGTACCATATAGAATCAACCATCACAAAAAAACGAATACCAATGATACCTTTTCATTCAATATTATATGCTTTCAATTCAGTAATCGATCTATATCCTATCATGCTATATTCTCTCGGGAATAAGTGATCCACCTCTCCCAAGTGGTATCGCCTACGACCTCGTTAGCACGTTGAATTTTATTCAGGCAAATGACTCAACTCCCCCCCCCCCTAAACACAAAATATGATTATACGGCTATAATACCCGTTTTTACAGTCACACAAACACATACACACACACACTAAGGGCCCAGTCACACCAGAGCTACGCTCATCACGATCGCCCCGTCCTCAAAAAATTTCCCCGAGCGTGGTGAGCGTGGTTGAGAGCGTGGCCAATTGGGCCCCAGCGCCGATACTACGATCTAATTACGTCCATACTACGATCTAAGTGCGTCTTTACCCCGATCTCATTGCGCTCAACAAGCTTTCACCACGCTCAACACCACGCCCGCATCACGCTTGCACTGCGCGGACGGCGTCTTTATTGCGACCAATCAGATCGTGTTGCGTTCGAACGACGCTTGCACTGCGCCTTAGCAACGCTCACCGCGCCTCAACTACGCGCGAATCACGCGCCGACTGCGCTGGCAACGATCATATAAATACCGCGCCGCGTTCTATACATCATCATTCATTCTGCCGTGCTGTCAAGATTAACATCAAGATAACTAAGAAGATCAACATTATCAACTTAAATCAAGATTATTTCTACGGGACACAACTATGGCCGCCAAAAAGACAGAGGGGAGAGCCAGCAAGATCTTGTTGTCTTCTATTTCTCCTCCTCATGCTCCTCAGCATGAAGTGAGGGTTTAGCAATCAGTAGTTCGAGTTGTCCTGTCTAGGACGAGAAACATAGCAATAGAGTAGTGTTGGGGCTGGCATCCATAGTGACACTGAACTGGTGGGTGGCTACAGGGTCAGCCCAAATTAGTACGCCCAAGTTTGCAGGACGTGATCTGAGCGTAACTAACAGCGTAATGCGAACATGCCCAACGGCGTAGTCTGGAGCGTGGTTGGGCGTAGTATCAATCGTAGTAGCGAACGGGTCGAGCTTGTTAGAGAGCGCGGCCACCATGGTCATAGCGAGATCGTGGTCAGGTCGCAGAGACATCTCCATGGACCGGGTAGTAAGCAGGCGTGATGAAAACGTAATTGACATCGTGGCTAAGAACGGGCGACAATTATTCACAGCGCGTCCGACACGCCCTTGCCGATAACCGACGGCATTAGAGTCGTCTAACGTACCTCGAGTTTACGTGGGTACTACGCCCTTCCCACGTCTCTTAATAACGCCCGCACTGCGCTGTATTTTGACCGGCCCAACGCCTCAGCAGCGCATCGATCTATTTTGAACATGTTCAAAGTTTGGCCACGCTCGTGCCACGCTCCGATGAGGCTGACCGCTTGCACCGGCGCTCGATCATCGATCGCAGTACGTCTAATAACGTCACACTGCGTTCTACAGAACGTTTCCACCACGCTCTAGAGCGCTAGTACGGAAGCGTAGTGAGATCGGGGCGCCAGGGGTGGTGGACGGGGTACGCCGGGCAGCAGCGCTGGTATGGTCGGCGCGTGTACTTATACGACGTAAATTCAGCGTTATTGTGCCTCGTGGGGCACGGTGGAAAAAGTTTCGGACTGTAATAACGGTGAGATACTATATCATAGTATATAATAAGGCACGATCTCGCTATTATGTACTCATTGAGATATATATATACAGAGAGAGAGAGAGAGATACAAACAGAGATGAGAGAGAAGGTGCACCCCACAGAGGGAGAGAGAGATGCCAGCTAGAGAGAGAGAGGAGAGGGAGTAGAGGAGATACACGGAGAAGAGAGATACAGCCAGAGAGAGAGGAGCAGAGAGATACACCAGAGAGAGAGAGGAGAAGAGAGAAGAGAGAGAGAGAGAGAGAGAGAGAGAGATGCGAGAGAGAGAGAGAGAGAGATAGCACAGAGAGAGAGGGAAGGAGAGATACAGAGAGAAGAGAGAAGGAGAGAGAGAGGGAGTAGAGATATACACAGAGAAGAGAGGACGAGAGAGAGAGAGAGAGAGAGAGAGAGGGAGAGAGAGATAAACAGAGAGAGAAGAGAGAGGGAGAGAAGAGATACAACAGAGAGAGGGAGGAGAGAGATAGCAGAGAGAGAGAGAGAGAGAGAGATGAGATAAGAGAGAGAATACACAGAGAGAAGGAGGCGAGAGAATTATACACACAGAGAGTGGAGAGAAAAGGAGCAACCAGCCACAGAGGATGCCCGCCGCACGAGAGAGGACGGAGAGAGAGAGATAGGAGAGAGAGAGAGAGAGAGAGAGAGAGAAGAGACAGAGAGAGAGAGAGAGAAGAAGAGAGAGAGAGAGAGAGAGAGAGAGAGAGAGAGAGAGAGGAGAGGAGAGAGTAGGGAGAGTGGAACGCGGAGAGAGAGGGAGACGAGATACACAGAAGAGGGAGAGAGATACACAGCGAGGGAAGAGAGATACAGCAGAGAGGGAGGAGAGAGAGAGAGAAGTAGAGAGATATATATATACACAGAGAAGGAGAGAGAGCGAGAGAGAGAGGAGAGAGAGAGAGAGGAGAGAGAGAGAGAGATAGCAGCAGAGAGAGGGGAGAGAGATACATTAGAGGAGAGGGAAGAGAGATACAGCAGAGAGAGGCAGAGAGATATACACAGAGAGAGGAGAGAGAGAAGATACACAGAGAGAGGAAGAGAGAGAGAGTGGTGTGTGTGTGCGTGCGTGCGCGCGCAGTGTGTGTGTGTGGCGAGCGCGTACGTGCGTGCATGCATGGCGTGGGGCGTGAGTTGGCGTGAAGAGAAATATTGCAAGAGAGATGAGAGTATGTGTGTGTGTTGGCGTGTGCGTAGTGTACGTGTGTGGCGTGCGTGGCGGGCGTGCGTGTGTGTGTGGTGTGTGTGCGTGTGCGTGTGCGGTGTGCGCTGTGCCTTGTGCGTGTGGCGTGGGGTGTGTGTGGGAGATGATAAAAAGAAGACAGAGAGACGAGAGAGAGAGAGAGAGAGACGAGAGAGAGAGAGAGAGAGAGAGAGAGAGAGAGAGAGAGAGAGAGAAGAGAGAGAGAGAGAGAGAGAGAGAGAGAGAGAGAGAGAGAGAGAGAGAGAGAGAAGAGAGAGAGAGAGAGAGAGAGAGAGAGAGAGGAGAGAGAGAGAGAGAGAGAGAGAGAGAGAGAGAGAGAGAGAGAGAGAGAAGAGAGAGAGAGAGAGAGAGAGAGAGGAGAGAGAGAGAGGAGAGAGAGAGAGAGAGGAGAGAGAGAGAAGAGAGAGAAGAGAGAGAGAGGAGAAGGAGAGAGAGAGAGAGAGAGAGAGAACGATGAGAGAGAAGAGAGAGACAGAGAGAGAAGAGAGAGAGAAGAGAGAAGAGAGAGGAGAGACGAGAGATGAGAGAGAGACAGAGAGAGAAGAGAGAGAGAGAGACGAGAGAGAGAGAGAGGAGAGAGAGAGAGAGAGAGAGAGAGAGAGAGAGAGAGACAGACGAGAGAGAGAGAAGAGAGAGAAGCAGATAAGAGAAAAGAGAAGAGAGAGAGAGAGAAGAGAGAGAGAGAGAGAGAGAGGGAGAGAGAGAGGAGAGAGGAGAGCAGAGAGAGAGAGGCGAGAGAGAGAGAGAGAGAGAGAAGGTGAGAGTCACGGAGATGGTGAGGGTGAGAATCACGGAGAGGGAGAGGGTAGCGGAAAGGCGAGAGAACTATATTAGAACATATATTGTGGCATCGTGCCTAGGTGTGCCGTTTGTGCTGTAGCGTGCCGTTTGTCTGCGCGTGGTGAGCTGGCGCATGCGTGTGTTAGCATCCTGCTCGTTCCTAGCATTACTCGTCTCCCTCTTTCTCGCCTCTCTTCGCATTCGCTCTCCTCTCTCACATCGCGCTTCCCTCAGCGGGCCATTTCCCACCTCCCTGTCTCACGGATAGTATCGCCCACGGCATCAAAGTTGCGACAGGTGAAAAGTTAGCCGCCAGGCAAATGGCTTTAGTTTCAGCCTCAACTTTTTCATCACCCCAAAGGGCACAAAATGTGGCGAGCCTGGATGTGGAGATATCGGGGCTATAATAAAGCGTTTTTTAGTCAGTGCTACACAAAACAGCACATATAACACACACTAACAGGACGCGACACGCGGTATGGTTCGCAACGCAGCGCGTGCGCGTGTATTATAGCGTACAAATTCATCCATTTTTGTGCCTCGGGGGTGAAAGAAGGTTCGACTGAAATCGGGCCATTTACCTGCAAATAGTTTTTCCATGGCTTGACTGGTCGTGGCGATACCTATCCCGCGGGCGGAAGGGAGTAAGGAATGAAAGTGCTTGAGCTTTTTATTCGCCTGTTAACTGTTACTGCCTTGACCACAGCATATGAAAGGTC
Organism: Priapulus caudatus; assembly: GCF_000485595.1. Lineage (NCBI taxonomy): Eukaryota > Metazoa > Priapulida > Priapulimorpha > Priapulimorphida > Priapulidae > Priapulus > Priapulus caudatus. The sequence goes on along the minus strand of NW_014578013.1, from coordinate 22,693 downwards.
AGCAGAAAGAACTCAGGCAATTGTTTATTATTATTATTTAAATCTTTATTGCAATGTAATATCAACTACTAAATACTATGTACTGAAGACAGGTCTTTTTGCAATCGAGAAAAATCTGATAAATGCAATAATGTGTTGAGCACAAATTATATAATAATAAAATTTCTGAGTGATACAGTAAACATTGTGTGATACATATTTCTGGAGTGCACATCAAGGCTTTACAATATTGTTACGAGCTGTGACATTGATTCTACGGCTGGAAATGACAATATGAAAACAACTCATTGTGGTACGTTGGTAAATCGGGTGTTTAATCTCGGCTGTAGCCACCAAATTGCAACGGTGCACGTCCGTTATACAATTTGAATGTTCCTCTATCTTCACTTATGTTCAAGGGAGTTTGGGCAATCAAACGCAGTCTACATTAAGTACGGTTTGTATTCGTCCTTTTGTATTATGAGAACCGCATAACTGCTAAAATTATCAGTTCAAATAGGTTTCTTTAGTTTTACTCCTTGTTGTTTTTGGAATAAAAGATGCTATGGCTGTTAGCAACATAACGGAAAGATTAAAAAGATTGCAAGTAAGAAAAAGTAAACGAAGCAATATGAAGAGTCTTTTTCAGCAACCAGTAGGCAGTTATTGTTTATTGGGACCACATTGTATACATACAAACTGCAAGCCAATTATAATTTATAACCTTATTTTACCATGGAGTTCAGTAAGACACATCGCATTGGCCGACGCGAGTTTGCAACGCCAATGTGTATCGTAATTCAGAAACTTTGCAACTGACCTATTAAGGCACAACTTTGAACGCATCCAACAACGAAACGAGCATAAAAGGACTGTATAGGCCTACATGACAAAAAAGGGCAGGTACACAAACAAATTTGCATTAAGTGCAGGTGGCTGTGTGGGAAGGGATGTTACAAGAAACCATAATAGTAGCATTCTCATTCATGTGCGCTCTCAAGTCAATAGTGAATCAATAATCTGATATTATAACCCACTCACTAAAAATTTCATTCGTTTTAAATTGACGTTTGCTCTAACCAATAAATTTCAGGCGTGTCATATATATTGAGGATTCTATATTAGTAGTAATAGAGTGTTAATAAGGGGCAGGAGTGTGCTAGATATCATGATAGATATAGACTATTATGATAGACTATTATGACACTATATATTATGCAGCTCGCTGGTATTTTGTCAGGCTACTGGGAAGATGGTAGGGTATTGTCTACATGGCAAGAGTCTACATGAATCGCTACCGCACAAATATATAGCACAAAATGCTACACAGCAACGGAGAATCTAGAACATATAACAGTTACACCGTAGCAGAAAGAACTGTTAAATAGCAAATTAAATAATAACAGTTCTCGGATATACTATGTAGCAATGCTAAAGAACTAGCCAAAAACTTAATAAAAAAAAAATGGCAAATAGGCAACCGATTTAAAAAAAAACGGGTGTAACGTTTGCACGGCGAGCTGGTATAGTACCGGAACGGGGCAATTAAAACTAATATAAATACGTGTGCTTGTGGCATCGCGCAACGGGCAGGCATGGCAGTGACAGCACTTTGCTGATAAAATGAGATCTTTGCACAAAGATAGCACGACTTGTCCGCCTTATTGGAGACGGCAGTCCTTACACAGGCAGTACTATTATCAACTGACAATTGGCTTACACAAGAAATACAGGCGCGAACCTTGCCATTCCACAGACACTTGGAAAGCGTCTCAATAAAAAAAAAGATAGTAAATAAACACGAATATGTATTTACTACCACAGTCTTAATGTTTCTCTACTCTAAATTTTCGGCGGCTATTATGTGGCCGCCAATGTACCGCGTAATGCCGGTCAATATGCGTCATTCTGCAACACACAAAAATTAAGTACATCCCCACGCACGGTTCGCGGGCACGCCCTGTGCACAAACCAACATGAATCAGAGAGTTCAAGAAGGCATGCCAAGATTATTGCCAAGAACTCGGAGTTATTCAATGTGTTTGTGCACAGGGCGTGGTCGTGCGTGTACAAGTGTTGTTGCAGATGAGGCATTTGACCGGAATTTACGGGTAATTAGCGGCCATAATAGGCCGAATATAGAGTAGAGAAACATTAAGACTTTGTAGTAAGATACATTTTGTGTCTATTTAATCTTTTTTTTTAATTGAAGACGTTCCAAGTGGCTGTTTGCCATCTGCTATCTTACAGATCGGATCGCATAGAAAATATTCTGTTCGCGCTATTAAGAGCACTCACGATAGCCAGTCCATCTGTGTGTCTGACTCGTGCTTATCGGCCCGCCCCAAAAGAACGGCAGCAGACGTTTGACCGTTCAGCGCCAATAACGCGTTTTCCGCTTGCCGCGCAACAACAATTGCTCTGCCTCAGGCAAATCGCTGGGCGATGTTTATTAACGAATGAAACGGAGAATTCGATAGCTGCGATCTTAAACTTAAAGCATTGCCGTAACGTGAGCCGACGAGCGTAAGGAAACCTTTGGAATCAATGTGGCAGGACGCGGGGGTCATCGCGGACGACAACGACAGACACATAAATAATTAACATTAAAACGTAGCGCTTGGCAGGACATGTCCCCATCATTCAAACCAGACAAGCTTTCAACATCAAACACAATTTAAATTCGGCGCGAGTTGCGCGCAGCGTGGGCTGCTGCGTGATGCAGAGTTGCCGCTCGCAAAACGCCACCCGCTGCTTGGCAACGCCACCCTGCTGACAACAACGAGCGCCCCACTACGCAGTCACTACTGCCGCGAAGCATACAATGCATTCAGCGAACGCGGCCGGCCGCCTAGAAACGAAGGTTAGCGAACAGCGATTTACGAAACAGACGCTCGATCATACACGCGTAACTACGACACCGAAAAAAGCGTAAAGCGAAGTGGAGTGGCTGGGCGTAGACCTTACCGACCGCGCGACTCCACTAGACATTTTAAAAAAAAAATAACGCGCGAGAAATGAGACGGACGAGAGCTGCAGCGAAGGCGAAACGAATTCGCCAAAACAAGCCGCTTGCCCTGTAAAGTACGCTTATAGCGGGTATAAGTAGAACCAACCCTACGCCGCGCTGATGCCATAAGAACAGATAGTAAACGCACGCGTAACGTAAGTATGTGCTCGCGTAACGGCCGCCACTTGTGTAGCGGCAGGCTTGAGCACCCCCTACACCTAGTACGGGTTGTTGCGTAGCGCCCCCTACACCCAGTACTGGCTGTTGCATAGCGCCCCCTACACCCAGTACTGGTTGCTGTGTAAGCGACCCCCCTAACACCGCAGTACTGTGTTGGCATAGCACCCCCTAACCCAGTCTAGGTTGTTGCGTAGCGCCCCCTACACCCAGTACTGGTTGTTGCGTAGCGCCCCCTACACCCAGTACTGGTTGTTGCGTAGCGCCCCCTACACCCAGTACTGGTTGCTGTGTAGCGATCCGCCTACACCGCAAGTACAGGGGGGTTGTTGCGTAGCATATCCCCCCTACACCCCAGTACTGGTTGTTGCGTAGCGCCCCCTACACCCAGTACTGGTTTGCTGCAATAGCGCCCCCTAACACCCAGTACTGTTGTTGGCATAGCGCCCTACAGCCCAGGTAACTGGTTGTTGCATAGCGCCCCCTACACCCAGTATGGGTTGTTGCGTAGCGCCCCCTACACCCAGTATTAGTTGTTGCATAGCGCCCCGCTAACCACCCAGTATGTGGTTGTTGGCTAAGCCCCGCCTACAACCCAGTAATAGTTGTTGCATAGCGCCCCCTAACACCTCAGTACGGGTTTTTGTTGCGTAGCGCCGCGCTACACCCAGTTGCTAAGTTGTTGCATAGTCGCCCCCTACACCCAGTCACGAGGTTGTTGCGTAAGCGGGCCACACTACACCCAGTGCTAGTTGTTGCATAGGCGCCCCCGTAACCGCAGTAGCTGTTGTTGCGTAGGGCGGCGGCTTGCTCCTGTCGCGCTGCAAGCGGCGGGATCGTACGGATCCCACGAGGCGCGTTCTCCCTCGTCGTCGTCGCTGTCGTCGCTCGCCTCGTCCGTCTCCAGCATCTCTCGCGTCTCGCCGCGGTAGTGCCTCGCGACGCTCTGCTGCGCACCAGGGGGCGCCGCCGCTGCGCGCCGCGACGACCGCTCGGTGCTGAGCGTGTCGCTGAGGTACGCGCGCGGCACGAGCGGCGTGACGCGGCACTGCGGCAGCGCCTGGCTGATCTCCGTCTTCGTCGCGAGCGGGTACGCGTAGTTGTCGTGCACGCGCAGCGTCGAGCCGTCGTCGAGCGACGCCTCGTGGCACATCGCCGCGTCGGCGTGCCCGTTCGCGCGCGGCCACATCGCCGCCGCCGCCGCCTTCTCCTTGGTGCGCGCGTGGTTCGAGCGGCAGCGGAACACCGCGACGACGAGGAACGACGCGAAGGCGATCATCACGACGCCGCAGACGAGCCCGATCACGAGGAAATCGTCTTCGCTGACGCGCGGACGAAAGATGTCGCCGATGCCCGCCTCGATGAAATCCGACGGCCAGCGCGTCGTGCGTTCCGCCTCCACCGCGACGGACGGCGACGGCGGGGCCGATTCGGCGGCGGGGGTCGTCGTCGGATCCGGCCGCCGTGTCGACGGCGGCAGAGTCGGAGCGGTCGTCGCGGCGACAAAGGACGCGGGCTCGATGCGGATGCGGAAGCTGCCGCGCGCGGGCTGCACGCCGGCGGCGACGAGGATGTACGTGAAGCCGTCGTCGGTGCCGGCGAGCGCGTCGTCAGCGCCCCCTAGCTCGTAGAATATCGCCCCGGCGCGCACGTCCTCGTGCGAGAAGCCGGCGACGGGCCGGTACCCGCGCGGTGTCGTCGCGCCCTGCCTTCCCTCGCATCTCCCGCGTGCTTCTGCACACCGTACCCCAGTATTGGTTGTTGCAGTAGCGGCGGGCTTGCTCCTGTCTCGCGCTAGGGGCCAGCCATCTTTGTCTCTCACGCGTCGCGGGATCGTACGCGATCCCACGAGGCGCGTTCTCCTCGTTCGCTCTCTCTCCACATTGCACGGGCTCGTTCGTCACTCGTACGGCTCGTCCTTTGTCGCACCTCCAGCTTGTCGCTTTCTCGCTCCGCTGTTTCACATGCAGGGGCTCCAGAATTCTACGCGGCCATCCTTTGCGTGTGCCTCACTCTCATCTCTGCTGCGCTCGATCAATGCGATGGTGGCCGCGTCGCGACGGCTTCGTGCCCATCCCTTGTCGCCGCTAACACTCTGCTGTCTCTCGTCTCCGAAAAGGTCGCCATCGCAGGGGGCCTGCCATCTTGTCTGCTCACAACTCTCCTCTCTCTCCACAGAGGTGCTGCGCCGCCCGCGACGTAACCGTCGGCAGTGCCGTTGCAGGGTGGCCGCGCAATCCTTGTGCCTGAGTCATCTCGCTTCGCTTCCCGTTGACGCTCGCTTAAACGCGCTGTCGACCATGCCAGGTGCCGGCCTCCTTGTCTCGCACTCACTCCCGATCGGCCGTGCTCGTCTCTAACAGCTGGGGCAGGGCCGCCATTCTCGCGGCATTGTCCTCTGCGCCACTGGCTCTGACTTCTCGTCCTTCTTCGATTGCAGGGCCGAGGCCATCTTGTCTCTCACTCTGCTCCTCTCTCGCTACTCACAAATGCAGGTGCCGTAGTTGTCGGCCACGCGCGACGCGCATCTTGTCTCTCAGCTCCTCCGTCGAGAGTCGCAAGTCCCTGGTCTTCCGAAACATCGCGCACAGGTCGCCGCCGACCATCTGTCTCTCAGCTCTTTCGCTCTCTCGATACATGGGCAGGGGCGACCATCTTGTCTCTCAACTCATCGTCCTCTCATCACACATGGCAGGATGCCTCCGTGGCCCAAACATCAGGCTGCCTGCTGCTCTCCCGGCGTGCTGCCCTCCTCTCTTGTCTCGTCTTGCTCACATGCGAGCGGCCGCCATCTTGTCTCTTGCAACTCTCTCGCTCGCTCCTCACCATGCAGGTGCGCCGATGTGTGTGTGTGCTGCTGGCTCCTAACATACGGCAGGTGCCGCCATCTGCTCTCTCACTCTCTCGCTCTCTTCAGCCATGCAGGGGCGACCATCCTTGTCTCTACTGCTCTCCTCTCTCACGACATGCAGGGGCCAGCCATCTTGTTCTCACTGCTTCCTCATCTGCTTCGCCAAAATCACTCATGGAGGTGCGCGCCGATCGCCCTGTCTCTAGCTCACTCTCTCCTCTCTCTGGCACCTGGCAGGGGCGACCATTTGTCTCTCACTGACTCCCCTCTCTCCCTACATGGCAGGGGCCGCCATGCGTCTGTCTCTCATCTCTCGTCTCTTCATATATCACCTTGTCGCACTTGGTGGCCGCGGCGCATCTTGGTCTCTCTCTCACTGCGTCTTCCGCACCTCGTCTGAGCACACAATGCAGGGCCGCATCTTTTGCTCTCAAGGCACTCTCCGGCTGCTCTCTCCCCGAAGTACAGAGGCCAGCCAATCTGTCTCTCACTCTCTCTCTCTCCCATCGGTGGGGCAAGCATCGCAGAGGGGCCCGCCCATCTTGTCTCTCACTCTCTCCTCCTGCTCACATGCAGGGGAGGCGCATCTTGTCTCTCACTCTCTCCTCTCTCACAACATGCAGGTGGCCCGCATCTTGTCTCGTCCACATCTCTGCCTCTCTCTCACATGCAGGTGCCGCCATCTTGTCATCTCACTGCTCTGCCTCTCTGCTAGCCCACTGGCGGGCGCGCGACGAGGGAACACCAGAGTGCCTGTCAGTCTAATCGACGTGTTTCACCGCTATACTTACAACAATAGTCAGGGGGCGACCATCTTGTCTCTGCACTCTTCTCCTCTCTCAGAAACCACATGGCAGAAGGCGGCCGCGATCCCTTGGTCTCTCGACTCTTTTCTCTCTCAGCACATAGCAGGGGCGCCCGCCATCTTGGTCTCTGCAACTCTTTCCTCTCTCGGCCATACGACCGAAGACCCCGATCCACGAGGAATATCGTCTTCGCTGACGTGCAGGTGCCTTAGCCATCTTGTCTCTCAGCTCTCTGCCTCTCTCTCCGCGCGACGAAAAAGATGTCGGCGATGCCCCCTCCGATGAAATCCGACAGGCACGCGCTCCAGTGCGTTCGCTCCACGCGACGGAACTCGGGGAGCGTGCAGGTGCTGGCATCCGATCATGCGGCGCCGTGGATCCTCCGTCACTCGAGTCTGTCCGGCGCAGCCCCGGCAGGGGAAGTTCCGCTCGTCTGCCCGTCGGATTCAGACGGCGCGACGGTGTCCGACGCCGTGGTCCGGGGCGAACGCGGCTCCGTGTGCCAGAAGGATGTCGGAGCGGCTGGATCGAGGCTTCCGTCGGCAGCCGGAAACCGAACAAGGTGACGACTCGGCGGCGGCGGGGCTCGATGCGGATGCCGGAAGTGCGCGCGCACCGGGCTGCCACGCGCTGCGGTGGGAAGACGGAGGATGCGACTACGACGCTGATTCAGCCTACGTCCGGGTCACCTGACCCGGCGAGCGGCCGAGAGCCGCTCAACAGGGCTGGCGTACCAGACGAGCCCAGCTCAAGACACGGACCACCCAGCTGACGAGTTCAGGGTGAGGGAGACGCACAGAGCGCAAGGGGTGGGGAGGGAGGGGAAGGGCGAGGGATCGAACAATACATAGACACACGTCAAGCTTTAGATGCGTCTAGCTACGCGACAGCACGGTGCACTTCCACTCACACACATTCCTCCGGCGCGCTACCTCACTGTCCACTTAGCTCACTCCCACCGTGTGTCGTCCGTCACGGGCAGATTCGCCGCTCAGTTTCATCGACATATTCCCGAAGGTGCTGGAGCGAGCAATACCCATATAATACAAGTAGTGAGCACGCAGGTTCAGTTAAGAGGTATCGTACACCTTCATGACGGAGGTCAGAGCATTTCTCCATCGAAAAAGGACAGGCAGTCTTAGCGGCGTTCGGGCTTTGACCGGTAGTAGGTACCCGCCACCCACTCCTTGCAAATTTGTACAAAGTGGCCGCTTTGTCGCAGATATCGCGTGCTCAAGTTTCGGAAGTCCGCGCATTGCCGTGCTGGACGCGTACGCGCTCTCGGATGCGCTTGTCGCCCGTTGGCCTCGTGCCGAGGTCGTTCGTGCCCGATGAACGACACCGGGGGAAACGCGTTCGTGTTCAGCGCGTCGGGCCAGCGTCAGACGCCCGCCGTCGCCTCAGGTCGTGCAGCGGCACCCGCGCATCGCGACCCCTCCGCCACCCTCCACGGGCCAAGCACGCCAGCCCTGGAGAGGCACGCGACCCCCGGACCACGCCCCCGCCCCGAGGCACGATGGAACCGGGTAGGCGGCGCGCGGCCGGGGAGCGTAGCTAGAACCGGGATCGCATTACTCTTTGTCGCTCATCCTCGTCCTTTGTTTCTCTGCTGTCTCTCTTTCTTTGCTCCGTCCCTCGCTGCGTTTCGGACACGCCGCCCGAGGAGAATAACGCGTAGGCGGGGCGCCCGGTGGAGCGTAGCTTAACTCTACCTATCTGCGGCCTTTGTCTCTGCTGTGTGTCTCTCTCTCGTCTACAGCTCGTCGCTATCTCTCTCTCTCTCTCTACTCCGAATCTCTCTTCGTCTTTCTCTCTCTCTCTCTCTCGCCTCCGTCTCCATGCTCTCTCCTCCTTCCTCCACTTTCTTTTTTTCTCTCTGCTCTCGTCTCGTCTCTCTCTTGCCTCTCTCTCCGCTCACTGGCTCATCCGTCTCCTCTCTCTCGCCCTCTCATGCTCTTCCTCCTGAGCGGAATCCTTCTCTTCGGCCTCTCTCTCTCTCACCCTCGAATCTCTCTCTCTCTCTCTCTCCTCCGGTCTCTCGCCGCGTCGGGTCTCGCCTTACCCCTCACGCCGCACCTCTACACCACCCGACAGGCATAGCACGTCCTACTCTCTCCGATCACCACGCGCCTATGAGCATCGCCCGCCCGCCGGAGGATCGTCCGAGTGATTGGGCGCCATCCTACCGACGCTGACGACCCGCGTCGCCCGCGGAAGTGCGCACCTTCACTGCAGCCGCGACACGTCGCTCCGGCGCCCTCGTACTAGCGGCACAGACGGTGCGTTCGGCGCGGGAACGTGGTGAGCTTGCGACCGTTCTACCCCCTTCCGCCCGGCGTCTCCGATGGCGTATTCCCGCCGCAGCGACCGCGGTCGGATGTCTGCGATCGACGGACGAGCCGCGCTGCACCATGAACTTCGCGCGGCGCTCATTCTCGCACTCGTCAACGGGTTGCTATACGCAACCCGTCGCGTCCTCGCCGCTGCCGGCAGGGGGAGTGCACGGCGTTGGTCATCGACCGTTCCCGCGGGGCGCGGCCCTCGCGAACGCGGCGTTCCAGGTCGTAGGCTTCGCGAGCGTTGATCGGGTCGTCGGCCGGACTCCGCGCGCCGCCTGGCGGCACGACCCGCCGCCGTGAACTCGATGGCGGACAAGCGGCCCGGCGACGCTTCGACGTCACAGTTCATGGACGAGAGGTCGCGGATTGCGTGCTCCGGGTTGCATGGGTAGGGCGACGCGCGAGCGTCGTCTACAACATCACCGCGCCGCGCTCGAAGTACGGGCAACGTCGGGCCTCAGCCTGGGGACGGACGAACTGCCGTCGTCGGCAGGTCGCGGCGTTCACGGCAGCAGGGACGTCAACGCCGGCCGCGTCGCGTACGTGCAGACGGACATGTCCGCCGCCGGCGACAACTTCATCTCGCAGCGTCGCGAACCCGGAGCACAGCGATTCCGCGACCTCGGTCATGCAACGTGACGCGTCGCGCGCTTCGTCCGCCTGGCGGCGCTGCGCGCCGCAGGTCCGGTGCCGACGACGGCCGAATCACGCTCGCGCGCGCTCGACCGAGCGGCGTGCTTGGCCGCGCGCGTTCGGCGACGACGGCCGCAGTTCATGGCTGCAGCGTCCGCCGACGCACGGTCGGCTGCTGCTGCGGCGGGGACGAGCGGCGGGGCCGTTCGCGGGGGGCCGGCAGCCCAGCCGCTACGATTCCGGCC
>NW_014578013.1:6399-12628 GCF_000485595.1 Priapulus caudatus | reverse complement strand
CGATATATCATATATATCTATTTTCTTATATAATATATATAATAGATATTACAATTATATATACATATACATATATATAAAATATCTAGAATATTATTTGCTAAATATACTCTGAGCTGCTTAAAAATATATTGCCCAAAGAGGCGCAGTGTAGATGCCAATTACCGCTTCACTGTCCGCACTGACTGGTCTGCGCCAGTCTTCACAGGTGAAACCTGGCGAGAGCCAGACGGTGACGTCGCGCCACCTGCCTGCGACACACGGCACCATCCGGGCAGACTCTCGACATCATCTCTGCTCGTTAAACAAGCCGAGTTCGGCGAGGTGTCGCGCGTAACCGTGACAACGATGACGACCATCGTCGGACTCGTTCTCTCAGCGCATGTTGACGACGGCCTCATCGCCTGACCTAAAACAAGGTATCTTTGGTAGTCGTCGCGCCGGGCCCCTTGGGTGGTGGGGCAACGGAGGCAGAAAACCCCGTCGTCTTTCCCATTTTGAGCCTACCAATCGGAGTGTAGTCACCAGCTATAAGTGTCCACTAAAATGATAACATTATATAAGTATTATAGTATATAAAATAATAAATAAAATAGAAAATTGATTAAAAAATCTTGAAATATATAATTAAATATGAATGAAAATATAAAATTTTTACTTTTTGTTGTAGTATTTCGGGAGATACGAAGAAGAATGTAGCAGTCGAACCTAAGCATCGATTCTTGGTTTCGCGTTATAATTCTATTTTTCGTCCCGTAACGAGATTTCTCATTCGTTCCCGTCGTCACGAATGTTTTCTCATTCGTTCCTTCGTACAATGTTTTTTCAATTTGTTCCTGTCGTCGGTTATTTTTCAATTTGAGCCCATTGTCGCTACTATTTTTTCATTATTCCCGTCGTCGCAAATGTTTTTCATTCGCTCCCTGTCTCTCAACGTTTTTTCAGAGTTCGAGAATCTGCCGCGAGGATGCTTCTCGTTCGACATTTCTGGAGCACGCAGCACCATCCTATAACGAGGTGATGCTGGGTTGATCGTGAAACGACAGGAGGCGCAGCGACAGGATGCAGTTCGCTGAGACCTGGAGTCCTAGAAGGTTGGGTGGCTTCGTGTCAACTCTCTCTCTCCCCTCTGATCGCTCGTCGCATTCTCTCTCTCTCTTGCCTCTCTTCATCTTCTCTGTCACTGTCTCTCCTACTGTCTCTGTCGCTCCTCTCTCTTTTTTCTCTCGTTCGCACTCTCTTCCTCTTTCTCTTTCTCTTGTCGCTCTCTCTCTCTCTCTCTTCGCATCTCTCGCTCTTCTCTCGCTCTCTTCTCTCTCTTTTTCTCTCTCTCACTCTCTTTCCCACTCTCTCTCTCCCTTTTTTTTATCTTTTTCTCGCTGTCCTCTTTTACTGTGTCACTCTCTGACTTCCGCCTATCTAACATCTACATCTCTCTATACCCTTCTCTCTGCACTACACCTTTATTTCGTCTAAGAAAACGAAGTACTAACAGGCAAGGCGTAAGCCACGGGGGGGGTCTGGGGCCTAATCAAAATAAATGAATTTATTTTAAAGCATATTTGACAATTTTACATTTAACATAAAAAAAAATTCACACCAGTCGTACCCCCTTGTTACTCGCTCGAGGACCCCCCCCCCATTCCAAATTCCTGGCTACGCCATTGCTAACAGGATGATTAGGCAATTATGGTTTCTTGATGAGCCAGCAGCGTAACTTGGCGAGCCAAATCGCCGGGGGTGCACTAACATAATTGTACTCTTATATTAACTCTATCTAACCTTTTGGCAATCAGCCATATATTTTGCTGACACCATTTATTGTCATCTCTCTCTCTTTCCCTCTCCCTCTCTCCAGCTCCTCGTATTCTAGTTCTGCTCTCACTCATTAAGCCTTTCAACCGCCGGCGTTGTCCCCTCTTGTCTCTCACTCTCTACCTCTCTTCACATGCAGGGGCGCCATTTTTTTTTCCTTGTCTCTCACTCTCTCCTCTCTCTTCAGATGCGGTCCGCCATGCTTTCTCTCACTCTTCTCTCTTCTCACATCGGGGCCGCATTCTTGGCTCCACGCTCTCCTCTCTCTCACATGCAGGTGGCCGCTCGTCTTTTCCCTCTCTCTCTTACACATGCAGGTGACGCCCATCTTGTTCTCTCCACGCTCTCGCTCTCTCTCACGGATGCGGGCTTGCCATCTTGTCTCTCACCTCTCTCTCTCTCACATGCAGGGGCTCCTCTTGTCTCTCTCACTCTCTCCTCTCTCACATGCAGGGCGCCACTCTTGTCTCCCTCACTCTCTCCTCTTTGCACGCAGGTGCCGCACTCTTGTCTTCACTCTTCCTTGCTCTCACATGGCAGGGGGCCGCCTCTTTGTCTCTCACTCTTATCCTCTCCTTACATGCAGTGCCGCCTCGTTGTCTCTCACTCTCTTCCTCTCTCGCACTGCAGTCGGCGCGCCATCTTGTCCCACTCTCTCGCTCTCTCACATGCAGGGCTGCCATCTTGTCTCTCACCGCTCTCTCTCCGTCCTCTCACTGCAGTGCCGCCTCGTTGTCTCTCACTCTTCCTCTCTCTCACTGCAGGGGCGCCTCTTGCTCTCACTCTTCTTCCTCTCCTATACGTGCAGGGCCCCTCTATGTTCTCACTCTTCCTCTCTCTTAATGGCAGGGGCCGCCATTCTGTGTCTCTCACTCTTTCCTCTCCTCACATCAGGGCCCCATCTTGATTCTCACTCTTCCTCTCTCTTCACATGCAGGGCCGCCTCTTGTCTCTCACTTCTCCTCTCTCTCTGACATGCAGGGCCGCATCCTGTCTCTCACTCTCTCTCTCTCTCTCACTATGCAGGGGCCGCTCATCTTGTCTCTCACTCTCTCCCTCTCTCTCACATGCAGTGATCCATCACGATCATCCCGGATAATCGTCAATGGTCGCGCCAAGTCCTGCGCCGCCGCCATCGGTGTCGCCGTCGCAACCTGCTCTCGAATGATGCCTGGAGACTCCGTCGCAGCGACGTGACGCTGCGAGGCCACCCGCTGCAGAGGATCACACGTTCCCGAGGCGACTCGAGAGCCACAGGTGCGCGTTACCAGCACACAACTCGGCACGAACGCGCGAGTTCAGGTGAGGGGAGAGGAGGAAGGTGGGGAGGAGGGGGGGAATGGTGGGAGGGTGCGTTGTGGATGGAGCAGGGGGAGGGGGTTAGTGTCGAACGATGGGGGGGAGGGTATCCCGTATGAAATGGCACACACGTAGTTTAAGACATGAACATTCATATGCAGGTGAATACTATCTCATCAACTATATCTGACGTGGCATCTTGAATAAATAATCAATGAAAATGATTGATCCATTTAGTGTAATGAATGTCTTACCATGGTATGGTAGTATACAGGAGATACGGATATAAGTGTGCACTTCTGACAAAAGCATGAAAATTGCCACACAGGTTTAGTTTGAATATGATACATTCTACGAGAATCGGGTACCATCTCCAATCACGTGGTATCTGGGCCATCTGAATGTCACAATGACCACATTAAAATCAATTGCTCTCAATATTTCATTAATAATTGACATGATGCTAATATAAAGATCTGGCCAGTGGTCATCTAAAACCACATTATCGAGGCATTACAGCGAAATCAGTTTCTTGGTTAGCTCGCTCCTACCACCGCTGCCTATAGCTCGTAGCCGCCATATTGAAATTTTAAAACTGGCGCGCTTCTCTCGCAGGATTGCCACTCAGTTTGAATACATTCCCCGTCTTGACGCCAATTACACACCAGCACAAATATCAATACAAGCCAGAACAAATATCAAACAAGCCGTAAAAATAATCATACCATTAAGCCAGCACAAATATCAATACCAGCCAGCACCAAATATCATACCAGCAGCACAAATATCAATACAAACCAGCAAAAATATACAATTACAAGCCAGACATATCAATACATAGCCAACAATATCAATACAAGCCAGCACAATATCAATACAGCCACGCACAAATATCAATACAAGCAGCACAAATATCAATACAAGCCAGACAAATATCAATACAAGCAATATATAGATAGATACAGTTATGTACACATACAAACACAGAATGTGTTATGGTAATTAGCATATCACACTTAACATACCAATAGAATGATGAAGAATATTATAAAAATATAATAAACACAAAACGCTAACCACACGCATGCCAAGTGAACAAGTGAACACTGCGGACGTCTCAACAGACCGCCATCACCTGTTCACATTGGGCCGTTGCTCCTACCTACATTATTATATTCCTAACAATAGATTACATAGCAATAAATATAAGACAAGTAACATATATCACAAAAATCTCACGCGTCAACGCACCGCCCTCGCGTGGCGGTGCTGCCACCTACCCTGATCTCGTACTTGGCGGCGAGCGCTATGGCGACCACGTTTGCCGTGACGACAAACTCCTGCTTGCCGCCGTAGTTGATGCCGTCGTTCACCTGGAACGTGAAGCCGCCGTCCAGCGCCCCCTTGTGCACGAAAACGACCTGTTTGACGTCGACCATGTCCTGGGTGAAGGAGACGAGGGCGGCCTCGGGGAAGGACTTCATCGCGACGTAGCCGCCGCGCGGGTTGCTCAGCACATAGTTGATCTCGTCGGCCATGTTGTCCTCGTCTGCGGCGGCAAGGGCGGACATCTTACGGTTAGCGCGAATCAAATTCGATAAACCTTTCTCTACGATTTTTTGGTTGTGTTGGAGCAATCGAGTGACGATAGATAATAGGACGAATAATATTGTCTTCGTCTGCGGCGGAAAGGGCGGACATTTTTATTATTTTTATTCGGATTTTTTTGGTGGGGTGCAATTTTTTCAGATTCGATTTTATCATTGTCGTTTTTTATGTTGTCAAGGCGGCTAAAACGATCTACTTCTAGCGCTAAAATGCGTGATTTCCCTGCAAGCTTTTATAAACGATAAAATCATGCTAAAAATCTAGCGCTATAATAAGCTTCCCTGCCCGCGAGCTCGCGTGTCGACGGCGCGTTGCGGGGGGGGGCAGTACGTCACGAGGGGAAGGCTCGTCACGGAGGGGCGGAGGAGGCACGTACCGAGCGCGAGCAGGTGCTGGCGCGTGATGGTGGCGGGGGCATCGCATCAGGGGGAGGGGGGGCAGTGCGTCACGAGGGGAAGGCTCGTCACGGAGGAGACACGTACCGAGCGCGAGCAGGTGCTGGCGCGTGATGGTCGTCTGCGAGCCGGCGAGCACGTCCAGCGGCTCGTTGTGCAGCAGCTCGGGCGCGCGATCGTCGGCGCTCTTCACGCGCACGAACATGCGCTCGTCGTTGCTCTCCACGCCGTCGGCGTCGCGCCGCGCCCGCAGCGTCATCACGTCGCTCAGCCCCGTCCCGTTGTGAACGAAGTAGACGACCTCGCGGCGAAGGTCGTCCGACGTGAAGCGCGCGAGCGGGCGCCCCGCCGAGCGCGCGTTCTCGACCCAGCCGTGGCGCGGCTGCTCGGCGATGACGATCGTGTAGAGGGCGCCGTCGTCCGGCAGCGCGATGTAGTCGCGCGTGAGGAGCTTCGACCCGCGCGCGCGCACGGTGATGTTCTGCAGGCGCAGCGGCAGCCGCGTCGGCACGATCGCGATGTCGCAGATGAGGTCGGAGAGCGTGCTCGCGCCGCCGGTGACGTCGAAGCGGAACGCGTCGGCGACGGCGCGCGGCTCCGTCTGCACGTACTCGAGGTTCCCGCTGTCGATGTCCGCCTGCGTGAACGCCGTCGCCGCGACGACGGCGTCGTCGTCGTCCCCGGCGACGGCGACGTGCCCGTACTGCGGCGGCGCGGTGATGTTGTAGACGACGCGTCGCGCGTCGCCGTTCGTGCGCGCGCCGAGCGCGCCGCGGTCGATGACAACGCGTGCGTCCCCCTGCCGCAGCGAGACGTCGGTGAAGTTGACGAGGCGGAGAATGAGCGGCGCGACGTCGATCGCGAACATGCGGTCCTGCGGCGGGAAGACGCCGTCGGAGACGCGGAAGTAGAACGCGTCGCGCGTTCCCGCGCCGACGGCGCCGTCGTGCGCGTAGTAGAGGGCGCCGGAGTCGATGTCGCGCTGCGTGAAGGTGCGCACCTCGCGCGCGGGGTCGTCAGCGTGGTAGATGGCGCCATCACTCGGACCGTTCCTGATCTCATACCTGGTGAGAGAGAGTGTGTGAGAGGGTGAGGGTAAGAGAGAGGAGAGA
>NW_014578013.1:0-6389 GCF_000485595.1 Priapulus caudatus | reverse complement strand
CGACTACGGCGGCGCCCTCTCGCACGACGAGCGAGCGGTTCTGGACGACGCGCGGAAGCTCGGCCTCGCCCGGCGGCACGACGGAGACGTGCACGCGCCCGCTGACCTCCGTCAGGCCGACGCGCGCCGTGAAATCGACGGCGTCGTCGCGGGCGTCCGACGCGCCGTCGTGGCGATACGCGACGATCCCGGCGTCGATGTCGGCCTGCGTGAAGGTGTCGGCGGGGCGGCCCTCGCGCGTCACGGCTCCGTGGGCGGGCGCGCGCGTCACGGCGTACTGCATGCCCGCGGGCCGCGTGTACATGTTCGTCTCCAGCGAGAGGTTTCGAGCGCCGATCGTGGCGGCGCCGCCGCGCGCGCACCGCACCCCCGTGTTGGCGCCGACCATCACGTACGGGTCGGACGCCCGCACCTCCAGCAGCCCCGTCGAGTAGAACTGACCGTCGGTCACCCAGATGACCGTCTTGCCGTAGTCGGCGCCGCGGTGCCGGAACAGCAGCGTTCGCGCCACCAGGTCGCGCTGCTTGAACTTGTAGACGGGCCGCCCCGGGTTGTCGGCGCTCACGAGTTCTCCGTTCGCGATGCCGCGCTGCGTGAACTCCAGTTCGCCGTCGTCGAAGTCGACGTCCGGGTCGGTGTAGGCGAGGTCGTCGATCGTCAGCAGCCGCTCGCCGTTCGCGACGACGTGGAAGACGCGGTCGACCTCGCGAATCGGCGGGTTGTCGTTGCGCATGACGACGTCGATCTGGAGCGAGCCGTCGACGGCGGCGGCGGCGGGCGAGCGCGGCAGCAGCGGCGTCGCCGAGAAGCGCAGGTCGTCGCGGTCGTGCTCGGAGTCGTCGTGCGCGTAGACGACGCGGCCGTCGCGGATGTCCTCGGTCGTGAACGTCGTCACGTTGGCGTCGGTGATCTGCGTCAGGCCGCGGTTCGTGCCCTGCACGACGCCGTGGCGCGGGAACTCGACGATCGCGAACACGAACTGCTCGCGGCTCTTGCTCTCCACCCACAGCACGTCCTTCGAGATGATCGCGCGCGCTCCCTCGAGCACCTGCAGCCGCCGCTTGTGAATGCGCACCGCCCCTCTCGCCGGGTCGCGACGCACGAAAAACATCTCCGAGGAGAGGTAGGCGCGCGGCGCGGCGACGCGGAACTCGAAGTTGTCGTGCACGGTCGTGTAGGGGTCGTAGTCGTACCGATACGACAGCAGGCCGCGGTCGATATCCTCCTGCGTGAAGTTGGCGCCCTCGACGAATTTCTCGTCGCCGCCCCGCGTCAGGTATCCGTAGCGAGGGTTCGCGAGCAACGTGTACGTGATGTCGGCCGGGGCGGCGCCATCTGTTGACACGACGCGGAGATGGCGATCGGTTATCGTCGCGCGGTCCGAGTCGCCCGCCAGCACCAACTCGCTGTTGTGCATCAGCTCGATGCGGTAGACGACGAACTCGACCTCGAAGCGTTGCCGTGGCGACGTCGCGTTGCCGCAGGCGACCGTGAACGCGAACCCGTCGTACGGCGGGCGGCGCGCGTCCGGGGCGGCGTCGGGCGCGTGAACGTACCGCACTTTTCCTCGATCGATCTGCTTCTGAAGGAAGACGTCCGTCAGGACCCACGCTCCTCCTCCTCCGTCTCCTCCGCCTCCGCCGCCGCCGCGCAGCTTCTCGACGCGCCCGTAGCGCGGCGGCTCGACGACGCGGTAGACGATCGGCGGCGCGGCGGCGCGCGGCACGTCGCCGGGGAGGCCGTCGTCGTACGACAGGTTGGCGGCGGCGACGACGGCGGCGCCGCCGTGCGACAGCCGCACGCCCGTGTTGTTGACGCGGCGCAGCGCGACGGCGTGCGCCGACACGCGCAGCGCCGCCACGCTGCCGTTCGCTCGCCCGTCCGACGCGACGAGGCGCAGCATCGTCGACGCTTCGCCGCCGCGGTGAACGAAGCTGACTCGCCCAGCGTCGACGTCGCGCTGCGTGAACGCGGAGACGGCGTGACCCGGGTCGGTCGCGAGTTCCACATAGCCGGCGAGGAGCTCGGGCTCAACGACCGCGAACGTCAGCCGCTGGGGGGCGCTGTCGTCGTCGACCGCCCGCACGAGCGCCGGCGTCAGCGCCAGCTTCGAGCGAGCGACCATGCCGACGGAGGCGCCCCCTGGGAACTCGACGCGCGGCGCGTCGTTCACCGGCGCCACCTCGACGGCGAGTTCGAATCGGCGGGCGAGCGCGAGCGCCGCCGGCAGGGGGCGCTGGCGTTCTCCGGCGAGAAACTCGAGCTGGAGGCCGACGGAGTCGCCGCGCGTCTCCGAGCCGTCGTGCGCGTAGGAGACGAGGTCGTCGCGAAGGTCGCGCGCCGTGAACGACGTCGCCGCGGCGGCGCCACCGGCGACGGCGAGCACGCCGTAGCGCGGCGGACGCAGCACGCGGAAGACGACGTCGTCGGCGGCGACGCCGTGGCGCGCGTAGTCGGCGGCGACCTCTATCTGCGCGGGCGTGACGAGCGCGCGCGTCCCCTCGTCCAGCTGCAGCGGACGCAGCACGACGACGACACCGCCGCCGGCGCCCTCTGCATCGTCGTCGCCGCCGGTGAGCGCGAGCGTGTTGAAGTCTCGCTTCGTGCAGACGGGGGCGCCACACTCGCATGCAAAGTCGTCGACGCCCTCCTGCCGGCAGATGGCGCCGGAGATGCAGGGCTGGCGCAGGCATGCGTACACGTACTGGCAGTCGGGCTTGACGCCGTGCGAGACCTTAAACACGCAGACGACTCATCATCATCATCCTCGTCATCATCATCGTCATCATCGATGTCATCATCATCATCGTCATCATTGATGTTGTCATCATCGTCATCATCATCATCATCATCGTCATCATTGATGTTGTCATCATCATCACCATAATCATCGCACCATATGCAGGAATCGCTACTCGCATGAGGTATTTGGCGTCTCATGGCAAGGGGATGCACGTAAACAACATTATGAAGAATTATTTGACTTTATTCGTGGAAAAACTCGTTGAATGACTTGTTCGCAATTCACTAATACAACGTCTACGGGTAAGAAAACATCAACTAAGAAAAAAATGCAGTTTAATAAAAATGACGAACGTTACCTTCATCTCTCTGAATCCGCGTGGAACGCCACCGACGTAGACATTGCGCAGACAACCTTTCAAGGTCACCTCCGCGTCCGTACTGTGCAGGGAAGCGAGGCCATGCCGCCTCGCCCGCGCGCGCCGGTGCGCGTCGACGCCTCCCATGTAGAGGGCGCCGCTGTCGTCCCCGCGCGCCCGGCGCCACCTATGTTCGCTCGCAGCGTTTCGGCGTCGCCGTCGACGACCACTTCGACCTGAAACCGCGTGGCGAGTCGCTCAGATGTTTATGACGGATATCGGGGATTCACAGGGGGCCTAGGCTCACAGCTCATTATGATTATTTATTATTATTAGCATTATTATTATTATTATTATTATTATTATTATATTATTATTATTACTATTATTAGCTCCGAGCTCCTTATTATTGTTAGCATCATTATTAGCATTATTATTATTATTATTATTATATTATTATTATAACTATTATTAGCTCCGAGCTCCTTATTATTGTTAGCATTATTATTATATTATTTTCCATTTGGATCACGGCATTAGCGGTGGCTTCTGGTTGACCGTGTCCCAACCTGGGACATAGGGATGCAATCCAGAATTTTTCGCAGATGTGTGCTGTTCCCAGTAGTGCGATTTTCTGCACTTCTTGGGCAGTGTGGTGGCCAGAGAGTTCCTTGAGTTCTTCTCAAAACCATTCTTTATAGAGCCAAGGCGCTCTACTCCGACCACCCACTGCCGCACAACTCTCGTCTTAGTGCTTCCACATCCTGCTAATCTCGTATGGCCAGATCTTTTATATTATTATTATCATATTATTATTATTATTATTATGTATTATATTATTATTATTATTATTATTATATTATTATTATATTATTATTATTAGCTCCGAGCTCCTTATTATTGTTAGCATTATTATTATATTATTATTATTAGCAGCACTTCCACAAGCTGCTTGTTCTCTAGCACACACCATGATTAACATCCGGCTTCCGTCGGAAGGATCTTGTTATAGGAACATTAGTCACGTCTGAGAAACACTGAGATGGTGATTTATAGCAACCAACGTTTGATGTGCATGTATTTCGGTAAAGCCTAAACGAGGAGGCCGAATCTACTATCTATTTCGCGTTCAATCCTGTCATCACCCAGCCAATGCGATCCTGGTAGCAAGGAAAGGCACCTTGGGGTATCGCACTGTTGTCGACACCGTTAAATAGAACTTTCTACAGAGAGTTTAAACCCGGAGCATCACCTTCCTAGCTGTCCATTCTTCTCCCAACCTCGTGCCAACCGCGAAACCGTTAGCAACAAATCACGTTTAGGGCACGACGCCTTTTTAACATGATTGAGAGACGATGGTTAAACCTGTTAAGATTTACTCCAATTCAATGCAGCGTAGTAGTGTTGGTGTGCGGCTACGCGGCGTTTTTCGCGCTTCGCGTGAGATCCGGGCTGCAAATTGTCTAGTCTATCGTGCAGCGCCTGGACGAAGGCTGACCACTATAACCAACGAACCTTCGTGGCCGAGTAGGACGCCTCGACGTGGTGCCACCGTCCGTCGCTGACCGTCGCAGGGGAGATGACCTCCACCTGTCCTTGACCCTGGTAGAGGGAGAACCTCAGTTTGCCCTGAGTCAGCTCCAGCACGACAAAGTCCGGGGAGCTCGCAGCGCCTGTCGGTGGAGAGGTAAGAAAAGCGAGGTCGAGATTTGCGACGTAGATTGGCGCTCCTAAGTATTAACTAACTAACTAATATAATATGTAAATAATATAATAACTAACCAACTAACTATAACTAGATAATATAATTAAATAATATAAGAATTAATAACGAGATAGTGACGGATAACTCATATCTCGTGAGTGCATGCGTGCGTGCGTGCGTGCGTGAGTGCATGCGTAACGGCGCTGCTCGTGATGGGGAGTCAGTCACGCGTGCTTTAGAACCACGCTCGATTACTCGTTCCCTATAATCAAATATGCCATGCTGTTACGGCGTGTTCAATTCCAATTTTCTATGCTATAACAGCATAGATTCTTAGTGTTTTTCAAGTTAGTGTAACCAGTAATATATCCGCTACGAGGTGAGACTATATTTCGCAATATTTTTAACAGAATATGTGTTTTTGAGCAATAACTTCGAAATAATGGCTTTAATATATTCGGGTTTTGCCCCATTACTTGTTAATATCCAGAAACGCGACCTACGAACACGCGACCCACGCACACGAACCCATGAACCAAAAGCTTGTTACGTGGTTAAGGATAATTATCTTAAACTCTCATCCTATTACTTGTTAATATCCAGAAACACTACCTACGAACACGCGATTCCCACACACGAACCAAAAGCTACTTGGTTAAGGATAATTATCTTAACCTCTCATCCTATTACTTTTTAATATCCAGAAACGCGATTTACGAACCGAGTTTAGTTTTCGCCCCGTCACTTGTTAATATCCAAGAGATTACACACAAACACACACGCACACGCACGCACGCACGCACGCACGCACGCACGCACGCACGCACACCACACACACACACACACACACACACACACACACACACACACACACACACACACACACACACACACACACACACACACACACACACACACACACACNATAGCAACCAACGTTTGATGTGCATGTATTTCGGTAAAGCCTAAACGAGGAGGCCGAATCTACTATCTATTTCGCGTTCAATCCTGTCATCACCCAGCCAATGCGATCCTGGTAGCAAGGAAAGGCACCTTGGGGTATCGCACTGTTGTCGACACCGTTAAATAGAACTTTCTACAGAAAGTTTAAACCCGGAGCATCACCTTCCTAGCTGTCCATTCTTCTCCCAACCTCGTGCCAACCGCGAAACCGTTAGCAACGAATCACGTTTAGGGCACGACGCCTTTTTAACATAATTGAGAGACGAGGTATAGCGCAAGCTCTATCTATCTAGTCTCTAGTCTATCGTGCAGCGCCTGGACGAAGGCTGATCACTATAACCAACGAACCTTCGTGGCCGAGTAGGACGCCTCGACGTGGTGCCACCGTCCGTCGCTGACCGTTGCAGGGGAGATGACCTCCACCTGTCCTTGACCCTGGTAGAGGGAGAACCTCAGTTTGCCCTGTGTCAGCTCCAGCACGACAAAGTCCGGGGAGCTCGCAGCACCTGTCGGTGGAGAGGTAAGAAAAGCGAGGTCGAGATTTGTGACGTAGATTGGCGCTCCAAGTATTAACTAACTAATATAATATAATATATAAATAATATAATAACTAACTAACT
>NW_014578012.1:116394-120795 GCF_000485595.1 Priapulus caudatus | reverse complement strand
AGACAACGCGCAGTGAAATGGGAGGAACTAGAGTTTATTTTGTCATAAGGTAGTATGATTATGCATGCCACAAAGTATTTGCTAGTCTAGTACTGGAGAAATTAGCTTTTGGATGCGCATTGTGAGCCGTTAATTGGGGAAAAAATAGTTAAATGGATAAAGATAGAAAAATACAGAAAACAGGTAAATAATAAAAAATCTGATGGGATTTGATCCAACGACCTTTGAGCCATGATGCCTGTGCTCAGTGTGCTGTAGGCATTCGGCTATCCAGGCTTATTGGCTTTCTAGATTATGGATGTGACATGAATATGAGAACACTGTGACATCATTGAGGCAGTTCAGGAATCCATGTTTAACCCTCCTCTTGAGGGTCAAAAGGTTATCAGACACTTACTCTTCGCACGTCAGTGGAAAGCACATTTCATGCTCCTTTCAATAAAGTGATGAAAATGGTAGGTCAGCGCTGAAACCAACAAGTTTTTCACTGTGTCCGTTAGACCATGTCCTCAGAAAATGTCTGATATCTGACCTTTCCCCCACTGCCCTTTGACCTGCGACCTCCAATTTTGCACTGGTGATGGGTTTTCTGCCCATCACACTATACACCAAATATTAAAAGCATAGGTCGAGCCGTAGTGCTACAGTGGACTAACCCCCTACTGTAGCATTTACTGTGAAAGCAGCTGCAGGGCCTCAGGGTTACAGAAACGGAGATAGGCACCGCCCTATGCGCCTGTAGCTATACGCTATGCGTATAAAGGCGCGGGAAGGATTTAAGGTCGAGCCGTTAAGATTTGTGCTGCAATTCCTTATTTCCTCTTATACCTTAAGTTAAGGGGGAAATATTCACCCTCCGTTTACACATCTTGACCTTTGACCCTTGACCCCCAAATTTGTCATCCTGAGTCCTTTTCACGATCCCCCCCGACGTCCCAAATATCGTGACCGTACGTCGAGCGGTTAAGATTTGTGCCCAACTGTTGACACGCGGACGGACGGACGGACGGACAATCATGCGATTCTACAAGCTGCATCTGACTTCGTCAGATGAGCTAATAAATCGTGACACTGGTAAAATACGAGCAGATGTATGCTGTAGATTGAATAATCATTTCATATGCACTACTTCATACACAAAGCGATTTGTTAGGGTTTGTTACATACATGCAACCAGCGTGCATCAAGTTATTAATTTAAAAAACTGCACATCTGTGAAAAATTTCTAGAGCTGTAGTTGACGGGGAAAGGAATAAAGGAAGGATAGCAGAAAATGCTTAGTGGGTTAGAGAGAGAGAGAGAGAGAGAGAGAGAGATCAGAACACCTGCCGTCAGGTGAGCGCTGTCGCTCTGCGGCACTTGTTTAGAAAAGGAGTCGGGCATAAAGGACTTTACACGAGTAGTACAAACCAATTTAGAACGCTGTGGCTATATGCCCGGCAGCCGGGCACGGTCTTCGATTTCCTAAATGCCCGGCAGTTCCTAACCCTAAGCCTTGTTTACTTGAGATAACGCTGAAAATTAAAAACTGCCGGGCATTTAGGAAATCGAAGACCGTGCCAGGCAGCCGTCAGATATATGCCGGCTGCCGTCAGATATATGCCGGCTGCCGGGCATATAGCCACTCTGAATTTAGAAATGGGGTTCAGGGCACTGAAAATATGTGAATATTTACAAAAATATTAAAATGTTGCTTTGCATAACAGTTGAAGGAATTTGTACCACTTTCCCCTGCCTTTCTCCCTATCCCTTATCTCCGTCTTTCACCTCAAAACACTTCTACCTCCCACTTCTCATCCATTACCCCCTCCTTCACTCTCCACCATTCCTCTACCCTCCGACTCTTTAGGGCATTTATTAGCATTAGCAAAATGAGCGTAGCTGCAAGTTGTTAACTCATGGATGATTGAATAATTTTGTCGGATCTCTATAGTTCACATGCTAATAAAGTTTATCTCAGTTAGATCCAAATTAAGTTAAAAAGAAGTTTAAATAACTTACACTGACGAAATTTTCGTCCATCTCTCTGATAGACTTCCTCAGGACTGGTAATTTGGATCTAACTGAGATAAACTTTATTAGCATGACGTAAACTCATGGTTGTTGTTTTTTTAAATTTCAAGTGTCATTCATATATTAATATTTTATTTTATTTTTTTATGTACTTACAATGAAAATTGTTGTGACAAGTACGTAGTAACCAAAATAATAATTCTAATTAATGAAATATAATAAGTACTGTTGATTCTTTTGTTTACTAATTCTAGTACCCAGTGTGGTGAGAAGAGGATCAAGTTTGCATACCACATACTCTGTAGCCCATGCACAAAAACCAGTAACCAATGTGCAAAATGTGCACAGAAGACTGGAATTATTGGAAAGTATGTTGATTCTCTAAGATTGCATTTAAAATTACAGTATGTATATCACTCACAGAATAATTGGCATATGCTAACAAGTTAATACCATATTGTTGCTCTACATTGTATACTATAGAACACGTGTATGTATGTTTACATATATTTTTAAAGAGCTGTGCTGCCTGGACAAACGCCTGAAGAACAGATGGAGAAGACGATTTTGGATAAAAAAATGAAAGAGCTTCCAGAACGGCAAAGAAGTACGTTTGGTTTAAAAAAAAAACATGAAATATTACAAGATCAATGTATGACAATAAGTCTATCCGTAGTAATTTAATTCACTTTAAATGGAAATGTGTTGTCCTGTTAAATAGGCTCTCCAAAACCACGTTCACTTTTACAGGATCCATTTTAAGGAACGGCGGCCCACAGCTACAGGATCATGATGATGACGAGCTTGATGAACATTTGAATGACAGCACTTCAAGTGATAGTTGAATAGCTACTAGCTAATCAAGCTAAACAGCTAAACACTAATTTATCCATGACTGACAGTTATCAATGAAGTTCTGTTATGTCTATAAGACTTATTTAAAGGCTACAACTTTATTCCAGCATATGTAGCGGTAGCAGGCCCTTGATACCTCACTCCACGTCAGTTGTAGTCATGGTAGGTAACAACGATAGGATCCTTGGTCATGTGTTATAAGATGACATGTGAGTAACTTAGGTGAGTGAAGAGTTGGAACAACATAGAAAATGGAACTGACACCTAATAATATCAAGAGTACACTATAAGCAGATTTGTTTATCATGTCATACTGGACAGCGTGAATGAATTTTCTGGTTGTCACACTCAACAAATCGGGTGAAGATAGTATACCTATCTTAGTGAACTAATGTAAAAAGTATTTTTTCCTTATTTTGGTGCGGTGCATTTTCAATGTGAATAAATAAATTTGTGAAATTAATGTTCTGGTTCATTACTTGATGGTGTAAATTATAATTGACAGAAAACAAATTAGGAACAAGATTTAAACATAACAGATTTAATGTAACAGGCATTGATGAACAGCTAGGTATAAAAGTAATGAGCAAACAAAACATACACGGAGATCAGTTCCGATTTGATGAGGTCTTGTGCGATGTGCAAGGGAAAATGTAGAAGCCACTACGTACATCGCTTAACAAACAATAACAACGTTGAATATAATATGCACTCTAGGCGTTGGAGTACTTGTCACTAACAAGTAACTTCCATGGAGTAGAGAAATTTATAAATTGTCTTTTTTTGAAGTGGCTGTGCTAGTTGATGCATCTTCTTTTGCCGGGAACTGGGATTTGCAGTGGGAGGCAGCAACATTCCAGAGCTGAGGCTGCTGCCCACTCTTAACTATGTTCCACGCATGGAGGTTCTCACTGCAAGTGCGAATTCAATGCTTATAGATGTCTGTTAATATGTTTTCTACATTCACAAAATGCTTAATTAGTTTATGGGCTTACACACATGAACACATTTACATTTAATGAACATCTCGATTTATTACATTATACATGGAGCATGTTCACATAAACTTTGTTCTATGATACTTCCTTTGAAACCATTATATAAATTGCCCATGCTACTGAAAAAATATCTGGCAATAAGACCTGACCAAAACCCACCTAATTTCAAAATTTGCCCAAGAGGCAGGCAGTATTTAACAGTACTTACTTGAGTCCATCGATTAAAGGCAGAGTGTTTGGGAAGAGCTCGCACAATGTACTGAAGCCTGGCAGGCAAACGAATGTAATGAACCCGATCTGGTCACTGGGCATCGAGTCTGACTTTGATCGGTCCATTAATGATATCACCTTGTGCCCAGCAGCCTTTTCCTTATCGCCCTGTCGAACACGTACAAATATAGCACACTCGAACAAAGACTGTCCTCCTGGTTTGGTAAATTATATGATCCTCTAATATTACTGTAAAGCAGTTGCGCATATTTTATCCATATTTCGTCATATTATATCAAGAGCTAATAATACCTAGAGTGTACAA
>NW_014578012.1:68842-116384 GCF_000485595.1 Priapulus caudatus | reverse complement strand
TAGGATTGTACGATATAAATTACCTAGATTATTGCACATGTATTATAGGATGGCGTCGCGTTTAACTGAGCCAACATTTTTCGGCGGGATTTGCTTGCGGGGGGGTCTGTTAAATCCTACAGTAGGCGGAACGACGATGTCGACTTCGCCCAAACCCGCAGATGTCTAGGCTGGAATCGCGAGCTGTTCTCTATGGATTGCTACTAAGTGCATTTATACAATATTACCAGTACGAGTATATACTACAAGGATATATTCGTGAGCTTTATATATATATAATATATATATTATATAGTAATATATATATAATTATATATATATATTATACTACTATAATTATATATATATTATATATATAGAGAGAGAGGCATGGAGAGAGAGATGGAGAGAGAGAGAAGAGAGAGATTGGAGAGAGAGAAGAGAGAGAGGGGAAGAGAAGCGCATTGAACAGAGAAAGAGAAGGGGAGTAGATGACGTGATTCGCCTTAATTTCTGTTAATTCAGCAACAAGAAATAGGGCTCTCTATTTCGCTCATAGCAGCCTAACTTTATCTACGTTTAGCCGATGGACTATCCTGGACTATACATTAGATAGAGCTGTCGTACGTCATGACAGCCAAACTTTGCCTATAAAGGCCTCAACAGTCCCTGTGCCCGCCTTCTTCCTGCGCAAAGCAATTTACAAATTCACTTGGCAAGGGGGCATCAGCACACATGGGATGGATTTACCCCTCCCATTTTCAAATATGAATCATTCACAGCAAGGAGTAGATATATAAACCTAACATTGTTATGTATCTATCTTGATGATTGAATCAGCTCATTACGATTCATCATTCGGCGCCACATAACATTCGTCTTCTTATTTAACAGAAATAGTTTTCATCGAACTGCCTGCTATATTTGGTTATCAGGTTATCTATCACCACTGGCGGGGTGCATAGCGAATTGTTTTGCTAGTTTTAACAACAGTTATAATTTTGTGCAATTACTTGTGTAATTACCACCCTTTCATCTGTTGGCTACTTAATGGTTTAGGCCCCAGCTTCAGACTAACTATTGGACTCGTTGGCGCCATCTAGTAGCCGGCACTATCATTAATTCGAAGGCATCCAAGGAAGATATTATGCCTTGCGGTGTGTATTCGTTCTTCTCGTGTCCCGCCAGTATCCATTCCATGTGAAGATGCGTGCTAATTGAATTCTTAGCTCGGCGCCCGACAGGGCGTTTATTTTGCCTACCTGGTTTATTTCGATCATACATCGGTCACACAGACTGGAGTTAATTCTGCTTACAACGTTGGACATTAATCTAAGTAGTGGGAAATTTTTTATTATTTATATACGCTCACGTGTCATACAGTGGCTAGGCTCGTCGTTCGTTCATCGTCCCCTTCTCAATCTCTCTCTCTCTCTCTCTCTCTCTCTTTCTCTCTCTCTTCTCTCTCTCTCTCGTCTCTCTCTGACGTCGCGTCATCTCTCTGTCTCTCTCTCTCCTCGCTCTCTCTCTCTCTCTCTCTCTCTCCTCTCGTCTCTCTGCTCTCTCTTCTCTCTCATCTCGTCTCTCTCTGCACTTGCTTCGCTCCTTTTCTCTCTGTTATTGGTTCGCTTCCTTTCTCTCTTGGATTAGTGCTCCCTTGTCTCTTTCTGTATTGCTGCTCCCTTTCTCTCTGTATCGCTCACTCTCCCTTTCTCTCTGTATGTTTGCCCTCCCGTTCTTCTGTATTTGATTTGCACCCTTCTCTCTGTATTGTTTGCTCCACCATGCTCTCTGTAAGAACCTCACTCGCTCTTCCTTCTAGTGGCGTGCGCGTTTCACGTCTGCACGCCTTTTTTCTGACTCTTTCTCTCCTCTCTCTCTCTCTCTCTCTTCTTGTCTTCTCTTCTATTCTCTCTCTCTCTCTGCTCTCTCTCTCCCTCTCTTCTCTCTCTCTCTCTCTCTGCTCGTTCTGCTGCTCTTCTCCCTGCGCCTCCTCGCTTCTTTCTCTCTTGTCTTTCTCTCTCTCTCTCGCGCTCCTGTCGCCTACCTCTTTCGCGCGTCTTCCCGCCTCTCTTTCCCGTCCTCGCTCTCGATCTCGTCGCTTCGTCTCCTCCTCTGCTCTGCCTCTCTCTCTCTCTCCTCTCTCGTCTCTCTCTCTTTCTCTCTCTCTCTGCCCGTGCCCTCCCGCTCTCTCTTGACTTCCTTCCCTTAACTCTGCTCTCGCCTTCTTCCCCCTCCATCTATCTGCCGTCTCCTCCCTCTATCTCTCTCTCTCTACTCTCTTCGTCTCTTTCCCCCCCACTCATCGTCTCTCTCTCTCTCTCTCTCTTTTCCGTCTCTCCCTTCTTCTATCTTCTCGACCAAGGCGGCACTGGCATTGCCGTCTGACCTCACGCTTCCCGGTTCTCGTCTGTTCGTCTGCATGGAGACTCCTCCTGCCCCTCCTCTAGTCTCGGTTCTCACCTCTCTTCGCCACTCTCCTCCTCCTCCTTCGTCTCGTCTCCTC
This sequence comes from Priapulus caudatus, assembly GCF_000485595.1. Taxonomy (NCBI): domain Eukaryota; kingdom Metazoa; phylum Priapulida; class Priapulimorpha; order Priapulimorphida; family Priapulidae; genus Priapulus; species Priapulus caudatus. The sequence continues at coordinate 113,899 of NW_014578012.1, read as the reverse complement.
ACCACCCTACTCCTTCCCTCCTCCCGGTTCTCTTCTCCACGCCCCCTACTCCTTTCTCCTCCCGTCTCTTCTCCACGCCACCTCTACTCCTCCCTCTCCCGGTCTCGTTCTCCACCGCCACCCTTACTCCTCCGTCTTCTCGTCTCCTCACCACCATCTTCCTCTCCCGCTTTCTCCATCGCCACCTCCTCTCCCTCTTCCCGTCTCGTCTCCACACACCCTACTCCTCCCTCTTCTCGTCTCCATCACCACTTCTCCTCCCGTCTCCACGCCACATCCTCGCTCCTCCTTCTCGTCTTCGTCTCCTTCACCACCTCCTTACTCTCCCTCCTCTTGTCTCGTCTCCACGCCACCCTCTCCTCTCCCCCTTTCCCATCCTGGTCTCGTCTCGTTCCTCCTTCGCGCCACCTCTTTCTCTCGTCATCCGTCTCCACCTCCACGCTCACCCTCCTCTCCCTCCTTCTGTTCTCGTCTCCTCTCCGCGCCACCCTCCTCCTCCTTCCTCTCGTTCTCGTTCTCACCTCGCGCCACTCTCCTCCTCCCTTCCTCTGTCGTCTCGTTCCACCTCCTCCTGCCCTCCTCTCGTCTCGTCTCCTCCTCGCGCCACCTCTACTCCTCCTCCTCTCGTCTCCTCGCCATCTACTCCCTCCTCCTCTGCGCTCTTCGTCTCACAAATCCTTGCCACCCTACTCCTCCCTCCTCTCGTCCGTCTCCACGCCACCTACTCCTTCCCTACTCTCGCTTTCTCGTCTCCCACGCCTACCCTACTCCTCCACTCCTCTCGTCTCCTCGCTGCACCTCCTCGCTTCCTCCTCTCATTCATCTCACTGCCATGCCCTACTCCTGCCCTCCTTTGGTTCTCGTCTTCACACCTCGCTCTGCCACCTCTCTCTGTCTCCCACGCCACCCTCATCCTCCCCTCTCTTCGTCTTCGTCTCCACCTCTCGCCCACTCTCCTCCTCCTCGTCTTTGCGTCTCGTCTCCTCGCCACCTACTCCTCCCTCCCTCCCGTCTCTTCTCCACGCCACGCCTCCTCCCGTGCTTCCACCTCTCGCCACCCTACTCCTGCCCTCTCTCGTCTCGTCTGCCACCTCGCCACCCTACTCCTCCCTCCTCCGCGGGTCCCTCCTCGTTCTTGTCTCCACTCTCCTAGCCACCCGCCCTTGCTTTCTTGCGACCAACTTTCTAAACCGGACCTTTTCACATACAACAAACCGGCTTTTACAGCTTTATATGTTATTAATGTATTTTCAGGAGCGTCCACAATCGACAGTTACCAAACAACAGAAGTACACGCTCTGTTTTGTACACATGAGGGTTTTATTTTTTCGTGTGCTTCTAGATAGCTATTCGCTGTTCCTGCTAACAATCCGCATGTCAACGGCTAAACAGGTTCGAGGGAGAGCCTACACAGTCCCTGGACAACAAATTATCTTATTTATACAAACTACCTCTCACACCAATGCAAAAACGCGGGCACATTCTAAAACCGGGGCCCCTGTCAGAACACGACTTACTTGTGACGTTCTTACGTCGTGGCCACGTGACGCGTTGGTGGCAAAATTAAATTTTACATTTTTAAAATCATAAAAAAGACATTTTTAAATTCATATATAGTCATAACGATATCATAGACACTATCGATACTAAGGACTATGTATTACTATAGAGGACTATGTAGGATATTTATAGACAATGATTCATTAAAGACGAGAAGTCCATTACACAATTGATTTATGGACAGACGGGGCCCTGCCTCGATTCCTTTTTCATTCGAGGACTCGACTAAATCTTACTAGTATCAAAAAAAAATCTGAAAGGGCGAAAGGTGTCCATAACAGCACAACGCGTGGCTGAGGTATATCGGGGATTCTATAACAAGTGGGTTAGAATAACTACTGTGATAACATACTATAAGAATAACTCTATACAACAACAATATATATATTATATACCGTATTTTCCTAGCCGATAGAACGCTTCTTAATGGGGTTAACTGCACGCCAAATTCAGAAGGGAATAATCCAGAAAAAGTTCGACTTGCCATGGATAGCCCTGCCCACAACACCGTCTGATGCTCAATAATGAAGGTCGGGACTGCCACCCTCAGTTGTTTCTGTTTTGGTCCCTCAGCGTCTTTCTGTACCTGAAGGCTCTCTTCACCATCAGCATTAGTTAGTGAACACGCACTGAAGCTGGAAAAACAAAAGAATTCGGCTAAACACAGGCCGGTGAAAACGTTTCTCATAGATACCTTGCTCAAGTCGAACATATTAAGTGCAACAGTATTGCTCAGATTTTTCCCCTTGTTTTCTATTTTACACACACGCACAATAAGATAGCCATTTAAAACTGCAAACTTTCTTGTCACCCATGACCTTCTGCATATAGATGCAATGCGTTTTACATTCTAGACATTTACCGAGAGATAATAAAATGCGTCTATAAGTCACAAAATAGCGGCATATGTATATATGTTACATATACAAGATTTACAAGTACGAATATCGTACAAGACTGCGATGGAAAAATTTCAACGACTAAAATGTCGTATTGAACACAAACATTTTTCTAAAATTTACAACGATTCAAATGTTTGTGCTAGATTGATTCGTAATAGCTTTCATTTCGTTTCCCTGCACTAATAAATAGATTCATGCTATTCTTAATAAACACATAAATATAGCTTTAAGAATTTTTTTTTAATCCATCTTATAGAGGATTTTTTCACAATCCATGATATACAATTAATGGGGAGGGCAGCAGCATTACATCTCTTCTTACAACTTAAAAAATGCCTCGAAGGCTCGAGCTTCAAAGTACTGCCTAACGCTGGGCCGACGTTGACGATCATATGTATACTTTCGTACGTCCTACTTCCAACAACAAGCTCATCGTCGCGATTGCTTAGTCGACGATGAGAAAACGATCTCTCGCGACGAAGCCGCCCTTTTTGGTTCCCCATCCTGCCACACTGCCGCATGGGGAGAGGCGGCCCAAGTGCTTGCTTGCAGCGGGGTCTGCGGAGAGAGAGACAGCCAGGAAAGATCTCTTGAATGGAGGAGGGACGAAGCGGGAACGTCGGCGTTAGCTTCAGAGCTGCCGCCAGCGAAGTAAGAGCGGGAAGATTCACGGAGCGGAGAGGGCCCGATCCCCCTGCGGACGAGGAGAGAGCTCGGTAGTCTCCTCATCGCCGCCGCACGTTATGAGTCTGCTTTGTCGACGGAATCCTGCTTTGTCTGGCCAGCGGGTGGGCGGTGTGCATCTGGATAGTAGGCTGAGGCCGAGGTCAGCCACCGCCGCAGAGAGATCCGCCGAGTCGAAGGTCGAGTGGAGAATGTTCCAGGCTTTCTCACGCCGGCTCCTCGCGCTGTCGCAGTGGTGTTGTGTGGAGGGCGACGGAGGAGGCCAGTCCCTGCGTAGTTGAGGAGAGAAAAGAGAGTAACCGGAGGAGACACGGTTGCAGGCCGCAGCCGCCGCCCGCGTTACGAAGGTTTGCGTCGTAAGCGGCGCTGCCATCGGGCCGCAAGACCATGTTGCCGAGCGAAGTTAGTTGTCGACAAGTCCGTCTATTCCCTTCCGAGTCCCTCCTCCTCCTCCGTCAGTCGTCCTCCTCCTACTTATTCGTCGTTCGTCGCTCCGAGCTTCCGCCGCCTCTCCCCTCCCTCTCGACCCCGACCCCTTGCCCCGCCGAATCCGGCTGCCGGGCCGTCCGGCGTACTCATACGCCACCTGCGGCCGATGCCGCCGCCGGCCGCACCGGCTTTTGAGGCGACCTTCATGTTGCGGCTGCATGTTGCTTCTTGTCGTGAAACTGCGGCGCGCCGCAGTAAGCACGCGACACGGGTCGCCGGTCTTCGCCGTGCACGTTCAGATGTGCCGACTTTGAGGTTGGCCGTACCGGGATTGAGTGGGCGCGAGAATCCGCGTCCGCCACCGCGCTGCCGCTTACGGCGTTGCTAGCAGTGGTCACCTTGTGGCCGCCGAGCGGAGTGATCTGCGACTGCAGCTAAACGCCTTCGCGGCACACGTCGACAGCCGATACTCACGCGCGCCGCGTTACGTGGATCTTCTCGTGCCTGCTCCGCAGGGGTTCGATCGCACGCCGCAGAACGCGCTGGATCTCCGCACGTCGACCACTGCCAGCGGTGCGGCCGCGCGCCCGTGTTGACGACGAGGTGGTCGCAGCGTAGTGCTCCTTGAGGAAGCGCTGGCCGCATATATCGTGTCGCACGCGTGCTTCCCGCCGGCTCCATGCGACTTCAGGTTAGGTCGCCGAAAGCTGGCTGCGCTCCGGGTACCGCGCTTACAGATTTGCCGCACTGCTGCGCACTCAGTCGGCGGGCCGGCCGCGCAAATCGCTCGGCGCCGGGCGGACGTGAGACGCAGCGCCGCCGGGCGAGACGCGAGGTTGACTGTAGAGCTCGAGCAGTGTCGCGGGAGAAGCGAGTTGGCAACTCCTCCTTGGGAGGTCACAGAGCATGAGCAACGAGAGAGAGTAGTCTTCGCGCGTGAAGAGAGAGACGCGAAAGAGGCAAAAGGCGACAGTTAAGACGAAGAGCGAGAGAGAGAGAGAGAGAGGAAAATGAGAGGCGAGCACGGATGAATGAGATCTTCGTCAGGCCGATGGTGGCCGGGAGAGACGACGAGATAGAGAACGCGCAGAGAGAGAGACAGAGAGAGAGGTGCCGCGGATAGAGAGGGGTGTATGTGAAAATCCACACCTGTAGTATGAATAGTGTCTCCTGGTAATGGTGGCTCTCCATGATAGATTCTGCATACAGAACTGACAGTGGTGTCTTCATTGTCTTCATGAACATGTTATTGTAGCCTTGGTGGTCCAAGTCATGGCATATGCACGCAAATATCAGTGCTTTCCTCTAAAAAAAAAACAAGCTGTCTCACTACATTCTCCTATTTTTTAATCTTTACTTATGGGTGATTTACTAACAGCCATAAATCATTGGATTTCATGTTGATTTCATATTATATTAGAATGGTGATACAATTTATTGGCTAAACTCATACAACCATCTATATATACCATGCAGTTGGAAACTTGAGTTGTCACCTTTTATAATTTATGTCCCTAAATATTGATACCAGTATAAGCCATGTATATCTAACGGAGATCAACCCATTTTGAAGATTACACAGGTAATTACCTCCATCAATGGAAATGTCGTAGGATTTTCGTGCAGGAAACGGAACATACAGTGAGTCACAGTGAAGGCATGTTTGAAATTATGGTACGGTACATCACGGTAGCCCTGTTTTACAGTCAGGATGAAACGGCACAGCTTGGAGAGGTCAAAACTAGGGAAGAGGTGAGGCTAAGAATTATGCGAAATACTTGCAGAATGATCACAATGGTTAATGTTCATGAGTGAATAAGCGAAGTTTTGAGGCAAGTGCTGCAGCAATACTAATTTAATATTCATTTTACTTGTATTTACATGGATATGTAGATGTATTTTTTACCAATCTGGTCCAAACAGAGTGTGCACCATCGAGATGAACAGCTTTGGCAACTTCTCCATGTGTGGCATACAGTAGAATTCGTATCTAAAATATAAGAACACTATATATACTAGAGCCCATACTAAACCAGGAAAGTACCATGTATCTAATAAGTAGCAGTTCGATCCAAAATTGAACACAGATACTTACAGACAAATTAAACACATTGCAATATAACTAACTTGAAAATAAAAGCAATACCTAATTAATATAATTATATGAAATTTCGGTAATTCTCAAAATAGTTTGTGCTGTTATACAACCAATATGAAACCATTATTCACGCAATATGAAATGCCATGACATGTGACAACGTATGGTATTAAAATAGCATAGGTGGATATATGACATGTGAACATCCAACACAATTCACCAGATGTATAGATCACACTCCCAAGGCATAAGAAGGTAGTCATATGTCAGGTATACGACTAAGAGTTGCAGCTGGAAATAGAATGCAATGCTACAAAAATTTACATCCATAGTTTTTGCTCTCTGTTTCTGCTTTCAACTACATTGCCTGTCATTTACTCAATACCTGAAGAAGCCTTTTGGGTTCTTTTTAGGCAGTGGGCTAGCAAGCAGGTTTTTATAGCTTTCTTCAGGGGGGTGAAGGTGATAACGAATCTTCTCTTCTTGCACTTCCAGTCTGTTTTTTGCTTCGTACATGGTCTGTGACAGCTAGAGAACAATCAACATGCGTTTACACCCAGACACCACTAGTTAACAGCATAAATAAAGTCTGTCAGTAAGTACTATCAGAAAGCAAATATAGAATGTTTTATGTAGGTTATGGTATAGAATTCTTTTCCTTTTGTACCTTAACGCTTACATAGAAATACGAAAAACAAACATGTGACATCTCCAATTATATATAATATACAAAATTACCACACATCAACAATACACACACAGTTTTATATTGGCCTTGTTAATAATTAAACTTCAACCCTGATTTTCAACTTGGAGTCAAGTTTGTGGAAACTCAAAGAGAGAGGTAATTTCTTCCCGAGAAGGTCAGAGTATTTTGTTGCAGTAGGCGACAATACTATCTGCTACATCTGCTGCTCACATAAGTATCTCAAGCAGCTTTTTCAATTGATTCATTAGGCTTTTTAAAGTCATCAGTTGTTGTTGCAATCTGTGGTTTTGGTGTGGGAGGGTAATTTCTCTCGAGATCCATCTACTGTCTAGTGTCACATACTTTTGAGTAGAGCAGAGCGAGAGAACAGTAGACAGCAAAGCTCTTGAAAGTTGACTCATCAGTGTTAGTAAACGCTGTTCCACCTCGCTTGTTCAGCATCTGCACTACGCCAACAACTTTGTTGTTGGAGAGTATAGGCATGCAGAGTATACTGTTGGTCGTAAATCCTGTCAGCAGGTCAAGCTCTCTGAAATAATGTGTTTGATTATAGCTGTTATTTTATGTATTAAAAAATAACTGCATAAATGAGAGAACAGAGGTTACATTATTTACGTCATTAAGACTTTTTCTGCTTGGGTTTTTCTAACTCTTTTATGAAGTATTTAACTGATAAACTGTATGCAAATATACCTCCTTGATTAGTTTGAATGATAAAACTGCTGTAATTTTATTTAAACAAACGTTAGTCATTTAATAAAATCAAGGTTAAAGGGAGAGTTTACTCTAGGTTCTAGAGTTCTTTTCAGTTAATGTAGGTTATAATTACGCTACATAAAAAGTTTCATGGTTCAATCACCATTAGAAATATTTTTTTTTAATGTTTTAAAACTAACGACTACAGTTTGATTACAACGACGGTGGCGCCACTCAAAGCGCACGATCTGATAAGTTGCGCAAAACCACTTTCCAGCCAAGGGCTACAGACCGAGGGTGTTTTGTATTTATTCATTTTAAAGCCAAAAAATTTTAATATCTTATAAACGACATATAGTTTCAGTTATAATATGGATAAATTTGCCCTAAAATGAATATCGTTTGGTTAAATAGCATTTAGGTATAAATATAATTGCACTTTTGTGATTAGACCTCGGTCTGTAACGTGTAAAATAAATTGTCAAATACGCAACTTTTTCGGGGTGGCAGCACGGTCGCGGGTGTCATGGCGCCGTTCAAATTTCGTAGCGTTGATGTATAATTAATTATAACAATTAAATTAGGTATCTGGTAACAAATACGTGTGGGTATAGACGATTTGTTATACAGTAAGTACAGTTGTATGCAGTAAAATCCTAGAGGCTACTGTCCCTTTAATTACCTATTAAACCTAGTATCTTCATATGGATTTGAGGAGTTGACCAGCTGGCCAGTTCTAGCAACGAAGCCTGCAATCCCTGTGTTCATACTAAACCTACAATAGCACATACATTTGTGAATAAAGAACAGAAAAAATGTATCACCTTTTACAAATTTACTGTTATGAATAAATAAATTGTAAAAATTATTTTTATGCATTGTAGGTATGTTCCAAGCACAAAAAAAACGTTTATAATAATAGTATTCCATTATTGGGAGACTACTAAATATATTTACCTCCTATTTGTTATTAACAGCAGCTAATTTTCACAGATTTTGAACAGTAATAATATATAGCTAAATAAAATTTTAAATACGATTATAGTATCATTTAAACACGTATAAAATATTATGTGAAACATAGCTAATTAAAAATTCGATCCACATTCAAACGGACATGATGATTTTTCATAGACAGGACGTTATATCACCTACCTGAGTTCATTCTTCTTCACAAACAATGGTCTTCCATGCTGATCGACCTGGCCCTCATCAAACAGGCTGCAGAACAGCTGGTCAGTGCTGGGGTCGATGAGGAAGAACGAGCAGCGGTCAGCCTGCACCAGGTTTTTCGTGTAGCTCATGATGTGATTAATGAGCGTGTCTGACCCCTGGAAGAAGGTTTGATAAAGGAACAGAGCCTGGGAGCTACAAAACACTGTCATTAACATGGTAAACCTGCATTGGCCTGGGAAATAGGAGCTCAGTATTCTATGCCAGTTAGTCTCAGTCAAAAAGAAGTAGTTTTGGCTTCGTTAAAGATTATACATTTTTATATAATTTAACAGATGAAATTATAATCTAGCTAATATCACATTCTCACAAGTGGCCATACAAACCTCCTTGTCATCAAGCACAATTTGACTGGCTTCGAGAAGAAAGTCGTTCAACTCCTGCTGTTTTGACAGGGCCTTACAAGCCTGAATGTTCTGGATAGCTAAGCCAGTCCAGCACACAATTGTTGTAGCAGTCTGAAAAACCACATGATCATTAACGTAGGTAAAAACATATAAACATCAATCTTTTGTACCTGATTATACAAATGTTGTACCTGTGTACATGTATATATATATATATATATATATAAGTGCATATATTTAGTACCTGTTGATTCTCAATGGTAAAACCAGGACTTCCAAGAGTTCTAACCAGTTCAATTATTCCTAATAAATCACCATTTGCTTGGATAAATGGCACACAGAGCACAGAGTTTATTTTGACACTGTCTAATCCAACTCCTTGTGGGAATCTTTCATCCTAAACGGTATGTAATATGGAAAGCCATTAGTATTATTCAAAAGCATTCTGCTGACATTACCATCATTGTTTATATTATCAGCAATTTTTTGGTATGATACTGTAGGACTTTAATCAAGCTTAAATTAAATAAATTTAATAATATATTACATAACATATTAAACAAATACTTAAAAAAAAGTTCTAGTAGCACAGCATGAAAGTTAAAACATGGTTATATAATCTTAAACTAAAATTAATGAACAAAGTAAACAAATACATGTGTAACAGTGCTGTAAGTATAAGTGTCTAGGTTATGATTCAAGTGGTTATGGACCACTCTTAACCTGTATTGTAACTACTGGGTTCTACTTCTAATCAAATCATCACACCACTCTTGACCTTACAGTTGTCGAGCATCAAGACTGATGACCAGTTTATCACTGCTTGCGAGATATGAATGTAGTCCTCATATACACGACTTACGTTTTGCAAATCAGCAATCAGCAGAGTTTTTTTTGTGAGACCAACATAAGCTGAAACTGTTGTACCCTCGCTAACAGGCCAACATAGTCTTTCTCTGTCAGTTTCCAAGAATGCCGGTTGATGTAATGTGATCTCTTTTGAGCCAGCTTCTATTGTGTAGAGGGAAAAGTCTTCTGCCCCAACAGCTAAAATTATATCGTAAATGCTGATCTTAATTAATCTTAAATACTTTGTGACTGTTTGTACGTGACTGATCATGCTTATCAAGACAATGGTAGCATAAAAATTCCCATTCATTGTCAAGGACAAATGTGATACAGATTCAGTTTTCCATGCAGGTGTATGTTTGAAAACATGGCGATATGCATCATAATAATTATGTTTCTGCGGTAACAACTGAAAACCTGATTAACTACCACTAGGCAGTCAAGCATATTTAATAATATATAACATAAATTAAACATTTGAAAGTACAAACCAGATGCTATGCTACCAGCCACTTCATATAGAAATGGGGTGAAGTCATGGACATCAAACACTTCATGTGAAAGGGTTTCTTGTATTTTTTGCACATTTACATACTGAAACTGCGATAACACAATTTTAATCCATATTTAGTTTTAATATTACAACACAATCCTGCAATCAGAGTAAACAAAGGATCTTAAATTGTACATGAATCCCATTTACATAAATGCCTTTGTATCATTGGATCTAAGTATAATTTTCCATCATTTCTTGATCAGTTTTTACTCAGATTATTTATATTCGCAAGCAGAAAGGTCTGTAAGTGTCTGATAGCTTATCTTTGCAGCATTATTAGTAGGCCTATTAATTCACATAGCACATACAACTTTAGGATATATCAGAAATGGATAAGCCTATAAAGTTCTGTAAATAGTTTGCCTAATAATTGGGAAATGCAAAATGGTACGATACATGTATTCAAATCACAACTTCAAAAAAGGAAAAATAATTGCTTACTCTATTTAACGTTGCAGTATCTTGTTTTTGCAATTCATCAAGCTCCAAGAAGCTTTTTCTATCCAATGCAGCCTTCTTTTGTTTCAACCAAAGCTCTAATGTGTCAATGCCTACATTCTCTTCTACATAATTATCCATTATGAAAGGGTTAGCTGCAATAAACTCTTTTGCCCCATTCATTGTTATACCTGAAAATGAAAATAACAAGAATTAATATGACAAATTAGAATATAGGAATTGACCAACTTAGAAACTAAGGACACAAGCCATTTTTTATATATTATTTTTTTGAACAATGAGTATACATGTACGTGCGCGCACACATGCACGCGCGTGTGTGTTTGTATGTGTATATGTGTGTGTTTGTATGTATGCACTAACAGTGTTAATTTGCACAGTGTGACAAAATGTTTTGTAGAAAAACCTTTACTATTAATATTATTATAGTCCCATGGTTTTGTTAGAGGTAATCATAGTCTACGCTACTACACTTCATAGATAGTCATAGGTATATTCTAGCTCTACTCATGTAGCTCTTCGCTCCGCCAAAGCTTGAGCATCCCTGTAACTTGTAAGTTGTAACCTCGTAACCAATACGGAATGACAGAGGCAAAAAAGCTAAACTTCTTTGGATCCTTTGCAGATGGCACGTGTAGAAAGCAATGATCATGCTCATACGATAGAGCGCAGCGAACAGGCTTCATCAAGTAAGAGGGATCGCAAATTACATTGGTTTTATTGGGACCCATGTTCTCTATCCTTGAACCGGAACGCCAGTAACAAGGCAAAAAGCATATAATTACATAATTGTATAATATGCAGAGCTAATCTGTAATCAGCTATTGTTGGGGGGGGGGTGTTACCATAATAATTGGTATTTGCTGAACGTGGTCTGCTGCCGCTTTTAGACGAGAATCGCTCATCAGCGAAAATGTAACCAGGTCGATCGCTAGTATAATGGTTTTCATGAAACTGATTTGCGATTTCATCGGGTTGCTCTTGTTCCTGAGCTTGTGCTAGGGTCTGTGCCTGTGGTGTAGCGGGTCTGCCACCTGGCAAAGGTGCTACCCGCCTGCCAGACACCTGCTTTTCAGGACAGGACATAATCAGCACCGTTTAGTTGCATTCAAATAACAAGTCTACATTCTTAGATATGCAGAAATTGTCATATATCACGTTATGTATTGGTATCACAGCAAAACATTCCAACTTCAAAAAATGCCACGAATGTAGTGCTGCCACCTACTTTATTGCGTGCTCTTTTGTTTCGCGCGAATATTCGTTCCCAAGTTTTGTTGTGAGTAAACATGCGATACTGTTGTGCCCATTATAAAAGTAATTTATATTAATATTTATAAATAATTGATGGACGTAAACAATCGAACACGGCAATGGCTGAATGCTCAACACATCAGCGTTCCTCCGGAATGGCTGGACGCCTGTGTGGATTTCTTACATGACGAACATCGGATCCAGGTACATAAATCGGCCCTGGCCTAGGCTCTGAGTAAACCGACCAGGCTCTCCGACTGTTACAACGCTGTGTTAGGGTACGTGTGACCCAACGTAGTGTTAAGCGAGAAGGGAACTTGTGGCTAGAGTACTGAGTAGAACTTAGAAGTTAGAACCACATCATGGCACATGCACTTGGAGCGTTTCAATAAAATATAATGCTAAATAAATAGGAAATCTATTTACTACCAAAGACAAAAGTTTTCAACTGTCTTAAGTTAATGTTTCTATAGGCGGCATTAGGCCTATTCTCTTTCACCTATTATTGCCGACAATTTCCTTCAAATGCCGTTCAAATGCTCATCTGCAACAAACGCTGGCTGCCGCTGCACACTGACACATAAATATATCGCAGTGGCTACGCGTCCGGAACCGGTCACCTCTCCTCCAGGTGCTGAAAATTTTCCACTTCGATGCGAAATGCATCGGCCGGGCATTTCATTATTTACGAAAAGTAAACAGGCTGGCGAGAGACAGTAGGTACAGTAACTGGTCACGTCGGTGATGCCCCATTCATGTCCATCAACGAAGAAGGCGGGGCTTATTCTGATTACGAAGATGCGAAAATGCAGCAGAAGGACGTAGTGCAATGTGCTAAACAGTGCGTTATTTTCGTATTTGTGGCAAACTCTATCGTAGGAAACCGTTCTAACATAGCAGAATGCCCTAGTTCCTGAGATCGGCGATTTGGTGGTCCAATGGGTCCCCAAAGACTGGTGCGGCATAGGCTGTGATTGGAAGACACAAGACTCAATCCTCGGTGCGCCTTGTCATCATGGCCGCATCATGTCTAGCTCTCTCTCTCTCTCTCTCTCTCTCCTCATCTCTCTCTCTCTCTCTCTCTCTCTCTCTCTTTCTCTCACTCTAAACTCTCTCCGCCTCTCATCTCTCTACCCTCCCCTCCTCCTCCCTCCCTCCCATCCATCTCTCCCTCACCTCCCCCCTCCCTCCCTCCCTCCCTCCCTCCCCTCCTCCTCTCTCTCTCTCCTCTCTCCTCTCTCTCACTTTCTCTCTCATCTCTCTCTCTCTCCTCTCTCTCTCTCTCTTCTCTCTCTCTCTCTCTCTCACGCCGCACGCGCACCACACAGCCTCTGCTTCTCTCTCTCTCCTCTCTCTCTCTCTCTCTCTCTTCCCTCTCTCTCGCCCTCCTCCTCTCCTCTCTCTCTCTCTCTCTCTCTCTCTCTCTCTCTCACGCATACACACACACACACACATACACGATTCCCTTCTCTCACGCACACACACACAGGCACTGGCAGCGTTTCAATAAACATATAATGCCTACAATAAAATACGAAATCTATTTTACTACCAATTTCTCTACTCTGTTTCACCTTATTATTGCCGACAATTCCTGTAAATTTTGCCCGTCCTAAATGCCTCATGCAAGCACCACTGTCACACGCTGAGCGCCCCATGAGCTAGCCTGCCACTGACACATAAACGTAATATATTATGTCTCAGTCGTGCAGCCCATCCTTAGCGTCCGGCGTACTGGTGTTTGCAGATGAGCATCTGACCCATTTACACTGTATTATAGCGATAATTAAAGTAGAGAAACATTAAGACTTGGAGAAATATCATTTCGTGTTTATTTCCTTTTTTATTTTTTTACTTGAGGACGTTCCAAGTGCCTTGCACACACACACACTCGGCAATCACAGAGCGCTGCCCGTTGCCCCAATCATGCCGTGTACGGTTGCCAAGATCACTGTGTGAGAGGATGTCCGGACGCTAGCCCTAGCGGCTCCTCGTCCGAAACGTCGCGTTGCCATGGCCAAATATATAGTGCTCTCATATTTATGTTATATATTTATAGTAATATTTAGTTCAGTGGCCCCACCGCATCCAATGGCGGCAGCAGCGTTTGTTGCAGATGAGCAGGTTGACGGCATTGCAGGAACATGTTCGCAATAATAGTGAAAAGAGCCTATAGAAACTTGGTATAAATAATTTCGTTTTATAGCTCATCTGACGTTAGTCGAAGACCCACTGAACTGTAGAATCGCATGATCGTCCGTGCAGCGTCAGTGCGTGCGTCCCTGCCATCCTCAGTCAACAGTGGCACAATCTTAACGCTCGACGTACCGGCCGTAACGATATTTGCGCGACGTCGCGGGGGCTCGTGAAAAGACTCAGAGTTACAAATTTGGCAAAGTTCAAAGTCAAATATGTAAACGAGGGGGAATATTTCCCCCTTAACTTAAGCTTTAGGAGCCGAAATACAGCAATTGGGTACAATTTAACGCTCAGCCTATGCTCTTAATATTCCGGTTATAGTGTTATGGGCAGAAACTCATCACCAGTGCGAAATTTAGTCACAGTCCAAAGGGCCAGTGGGGAAAAGTCAAGATATCCAGCACATTTTCTGAGGACATGCTAATGGACAGAGCTTGAAAAACTTTTTTTGCTTTCAGCGCCTGACCTACCTTTTATCACTTTATGAAAGCGACCATAACTGTGCTTCACTGACGTACGAAAGTGAATGTCTATAACCTTTTGACCCCAAAGAAGTAAACATGATTCCTAACTGCCTCAAGACGTCACATTGTTGTCATATTCCCATGGCCACATCCATAATCTAGAAACCAATAAGCCTGGATAGCGAACGCCCTACAGCACAGAATCACGCGCCAAAGTTGTTGATCGAATCCCATCTGCCATTTTTATTATTTACCTGGTTCTGCTAGTTTTCTATCTTATCCATTTAACTATTTTCCCAATTACGTAAATATTTACATTATTTATTTACAACAATTACATAACAACAAATAATTGTTACAACATAGTAATTATTTTATTTTTTTTAATAGTTAGGTTAGGTCACCATTAAAACAGAGTTCAACACGCGATTTTGCTATCAACCAATCGGATTAGGGAAAGGATTGCGCAGAATGCAGAACGTTGCTGAAATGATGTCCTACGCCAACTGCGTATCTGCATATCTCAGCACTAACAATAGATGTCACTACGCACGATTTCAATGCTTCCGTTTATAACTCAGGTTGTCCAATCGTTTGCTAATTCGAAACTATCATCGGTTGGACCAATTAACCGATGATCGGGTTACAATCGCGTTACTCGGGTGTTGAATGCCTGCGTGTGCGTAACGTCGCGTGCATGTACGTGTGTGCATGTATGTGCTTGTTTAGCCCTGTTTACTGTTTGTTTTGCACTGTTTACTACTATGTGTATAATACATGTATGTTAATAAAGGATAACTTGTATAGTAGCGATGATATCTCTGATTCTCATCACTTTTCCAAGTTTTCTTATCAAGTCATCTTTTTTTTTTTTTCGATGAAATCGATTATGGATTTTGATAACCAAGCGCTTGGTTTGAGCCACTGTTCAACCGATGATCGAGTATAATCGATGATCGTGACATCACTAAGCGCTTGGTTCGAGCCACTGTTCAACCGATGATCGAGTATAATCGATGATCGTGACATCACTATTTATAACCGTAGCAACAGACCTCAGATGAGCCCATGCAGACGCTCTGCGGCTCTTGTTTAGCATTATATTTTATTGAAACGCTCCAAGTGCCTGTGCCTAGAACTAGAAGACATGTCCCACAATACTTCATGTCTACAATACAATACACAATGGGTCATGTCTTCTAGACTAGCGGCCATAAATCTTTGAACTATAAATCTTTGATATAGTTATACTTATAGTATAAATTATACCATTAACATATATCTGTGTATATGGTGATTTAATATATGGGCAATTCCATGAAAAACGTTCACTCACTCAAGTAAAAACAGTGAAAAAAGTGTTTTTGTGAAGTCTAAATCTTCATATTTTAAGTCATACTGACTTTCATCACAACACCGATGCTGAGGCTCACTGAAAACAATTTTTTAGGTATATTTCTTTGACATGCTGTTTTATGAATATATATTTGCCAATCATGTTGTAGTATAGTACCATATCTAAGGTTAGTAAGTACTTCATAATGTAATAAATTCACTTGAATTGCATGTGATATGAATCAGACTCCTGTTTTCTTACTATACATGAAGGCATAATTCCTTCAGAAGAAAGTGTGATAGCTTGGAACAAAGTGGACAAACTGTTATGTCTGTTACACAGAAAGTGTGATATATGTCCGTTATTTACGTACCATTTTCAGAACGATAGTCGCCTAAAAACATTTACAGTTGTGTTCAAGAAGGTTATGATTATGTTATGAGAAGGTTATGGATGTGAATTAGACAAAAACTGGAAAGATGTAGCCATAGAGCTCACAGAGTTTTCATGATGTGTGCAGTACAGTGATAACCCTTGTCCGTTTTCTGTCATGACCGTTACGGAAACTAAATGTCCAATCTCTGAGGAACTGTTCAGTGAAATGTCACATAATTAATTTTTGTCATGTATTTCCGTGGCTGTTTAATGCTACTAATTCACAAAGTATAACACGATTTATTAAAAAAAAATTTGATCTTACTGTCTGACTGTCTGTCTAACAGAAGAACTGTCTGACTGTCTTGTGGAAAACTTCCTCTCTGTATATTAAACACAGGGCCAGGCCATTCCTGAGAACAACATCAGGCAACTCGTACTGGAGCAGTGGTTAGTAACTGACTTAAAAGATCTAAAGTGTGGGTCTCTACCAAGTGGCTTGTGTCAAATGCACACAAATACCCTTACAGGATCTCATGCTCTGCAGGCAAGTGTGTGTGTGTGTGTGTGTGTGTGTGTGTGTGTGTGTGTGTGTGTGTGTGCGTGTATGGTGGTGGTGGTGTGAGGGGGGGGGGGGGTTATCAGCATTGGACAATTTTACTGACTGTCATATGTTTTGTGTGTACAACATAAAAATTTTGATATGCAGTGAATTGAATGCAACTATACCTCTAAGGTCTACAGCCAGTAAACCTGATTCTCATAAACCCAATTCATACCATTTGCCATGTTTTAATGAAATTTCATGCAACAAGCAATATTTTCACATGTCTGCATATTTGTCAGGTTGAATCTTTTATGGATGTTAGCAAACCAGCCTATAGTCAATTGCAGCAGCTGTGCGGCAAGGCAAATGAAAATGCTCTTATAGATGAATCCAAACCAACACAGACAAATGTGAGTAATATGTTTACTAGCTTCCCCATCTTACACATGATGTAAAAGGTCAATGCTTTGAACTTATAAAGTGTAATTTGTACTTTTACTTACTCTACTAGTTAAAGACCACGCACTAAATTTGCAAAAGAGCATAGTACACATTTGACTGTATGTGTAAACTTTAATAGACTGAGAATATAAAAGTATAGTGCACTGACCATTTTTACACTTACCAATAAAATCAATACTTTTCCTTTGAGAATTTCTAGGTGATAATGTACCAGTAATTCCGTTTGGTTATCTGATATTACGAGTGATAGGTTGATTCCCCCTTGATTTCAGTGGGAGCCACAATCAGGCAGAATGCTAATGATGGACATAACAGATGGAGTGCAGCTTCTAAAAGCAATGGAGTACAAACCCATCTCTGCTCTAACTCCAGATTTACCACCTGGAACAAAGGTGTGTTAATTATATGTTAAATAGAACCCACATTAGAGTTATCCTATAAAGACATTCTTATTAATTAAAATTGTTATTATTAATTACTATATAATGTTTACGCCACAATATTTTTCATGGTACGTAGACATAAATTTTGCAGGTTATGGTCCAGGGACCATTACTGGTGAAGCTAGGCACATTGTTACTTAAACCAGAGAACATTAGAGTGCTTGGTGGGGAAGTGGATGCTCTACTCCAGACACATTCACGCATTGCACTACTTTCTCAGGCTGTGTAAGTATAATTTTAACAAGTAAGCTTGATACAATGGCCCTGGGCTATGATGCAGCTGATCAATTAGCGACAGAATCCGTAGTATTTTTTGTTGTACATTTGAGCAATAATGTTAGTTGCGTGTAGACAAAACTAGATCAAGTGTTTCTTGTATCATGTTGTAGAGGGGAAGAATTTCCTGTGGAAGCCATTGTTCAATCACAGGATGATATAGCTGTTTTGGGGACAGCAGAAGAAAGTATGGGAGCACAGACTGCAGTGGCCAGATCTACGACAGGATCTATCTGCAGTGAAAGCCTGGTACATGCACGTTGCACTTGAAGTATTTATGCAATTGGCTGAGTCCATGTAAAAAAATTCACTAGGAAGAAATGTCATGTTAGTGAGTGTCATATATCCAACAAGGACTATTTAACAATTAATAATAATTTTAAGTTATTTGACAAGGGATGCCATGTTTATTCAATGTTGTAGCCACCTCAGCTGCGTGGCCCCATCGATGATGATCACTTACTGGAAATGATGGATACCAATGAACCAAACTTCTTGCAACCACAGAAATATGATACTCTGGTAAGTTATATTTACTATTTGATATTAATAAATTGCACTGATAATGTTGAGTTGCTAATATTCGAATTATTTGGTAATATTACTTTTGTAAAAATGTTGGTATTTAGCAGAAGTGACAGAGGGAAGCTGGTTATCCAGGTGAGAAGAGTGAGAAGGTGAGGTGAGGTGAGTTGGTTCACTAAAGCTGAAATATACATTTTAGATGGAGGATGATGATATAGATGACGAGCTACTGATGGAGCATCTAGACTTTCAGGGTCAAGCAGCACATTCCAACTCCAGCGGTACACACCTTAGTGGTCTCAGTTCAACACGTGACCATGATGGTCATCATAGTGCTGCACATGTGCAGGGAGCTGACAAGGCACGTTACACTACAAGTCCTGCTGATCATTGTGCCACCCATGAGAATCCATCTGATGGAAGGCATCCATCTGCACAACCAGGGAGTGTAGGCGGGCGTGGAGATGGCAGTCGTGTTAGTTGGCCACAGAATCTCGAAAATGGAGGTGTGGATTGCCAGCAATCCAATCCAAACTCATGTAAGCATGGAGTGTCAACTGTTGCCCAAGGCGCACAGGCAACAAAGTCGGATTCTGCCCAGTTGAGACATTCACCGATCAATAGTGCGTTTTGTACGGCACTAGGAGGTCACATAAGTGCAGCGGGAGACAGTTCTCCTCACACAAATCAAGCAACGACACATGGCTCAATGCCTGATAGTGCCATCGACATAACAGATGAAGAGCTTTGTCGTGTTGATGATGATTTTGAAGATTTTGCACCGGCAAGGAAGATAGGAAGAATTGGCCATCACGGAGATACACTTCAGGAGACTCGGTGTAAATCTACTGCAGTCGGTGCAGTGTCTGGTATAAACTGCAGCAGTGGGCAGAAAAAGGTACCGCCCACGCTTTGTCCTGGATTGCCAAACACACGCAATGTGTCTCCAGACACTCTGTCGTTTCGTCAAGGTTTTGCTAAGGTTGAGCACCCTGAACAATCGTTTTCTCATGTGGACAGCCTACAGAACATGCTTGCCAATTCTACATGGAGTTCGGCCGTAATCCGGGTAAATTATTCAGAAAAGAATGTATTCATGGGGTTTTAGAAATGTTCATTTATAATGTAGGTGAATCATGCACGTAGATGGTGTGGTAATCTTTGTGGGGAATAATAAAAGTTGTTGTGTATGAGCAGCAGTAAATAACATCTACTGTAACAAATTTAGTGAATTAACAAAGTTTGGAATATTATGTCATAGGTCAGTGCTGTTAGTGTTAGTTAGTGAACTGTATTTTCAGGGATTCGTGTCAACCCTTACGTCAAAATTGGAGAATGACAAGGGAAAGTTGTGGAAGCTCACGGCCAGGCTCAGTGATGGGACCTCTTCTCTCAATGTTGACCTTGGAGATGAACTGCTGACATCGCTGATTGGATTCAGTGCTTCCCAGTGCAACGAAATGAAGGCTCGAGTCAAGCATGATCCGGCGATTAAGGATAGAATACTCAGTGTAATGTATCATTCTCCTGCCAACTCAATAACATAGATTGTATTTAGAGCAATTGAATGTATTTTTTAACAGATGTGGTTGATACTCAATTTTCTGTCAAATTCTGTTTGTCTTTCATGACAGAAGTGTGAGTGCTTCTTTGACACAAATGTGGTTTAGTTTAATTGTCATCAACTATTTTCGTGGTGGTGTGCGTCTAAAGCATTGCTTAGGTGTATGGGCAACATCCTATGCATGATCCTGACTGAATTTAGTAATGTTTGTAATTGTAGGCACTTGCCGATTGCCAGGTAAAATTAGCAAACCTATATGGCGTGCTGGACATCCAGATGCAGAGTAGTCATCAGCGGCCAGTGCTAGTGTCCTGCCGATGTTTGACCGAGCATGATGTTGAAGAGATACCGACACATTTAGAGGTGTGCAAGACCATGGATCCTGTGCCTTACCCTGAACTGTGTGGTGCAGACAGAAGCAAGGCCATTGGTATTGAAATCCTACTGGTGTAAAAACTTGTAGTTTCTATAATATAGTATTATATTCCATATTACATGTTATGTAAATATCCATAGTTTACATCTATAATTAAAATTTTTATCATCCAGTGAACTAATTGGAGTGGGATTAAGAAGGATAAAATGTTTTGCTCCCTATTCGCAGGTATTAAGTTACATATCAAGGATTTACTACCCTTATTAAAAAATGTGACTAAGATTAAATTTAGGGTGGGGGTTATAATTTAATAAATTCAAATATTCTAGAGTAATATTTTACCATAATTAAATCAATCATTACATTGTAAGTTGTGTAATTACTGATGAATTGTCAATATGCTGCATGACAGGTGCACTAGATTGTCTACCATTTAGCAGCCTGGACAAAGTGAAAATATTGCTCCCCCACATCACAGGAAAACGTGTAAAATTTAAGGTAAAGTGCATAAAGGTGTGACAGTAAAGCAGCCACATGGCTAAGTCTGATATTTTGTGTCATTTTAGAAACTGGGTAAAACCCAAGGATTATTCTCTGTGTGTAATCACAATCTACACTAGTATTTGTCAGAGAAAAGTTGATTATGCAGTATGTATTTTTATACATCACTCATGTTGATTTCCACAGGCTGCTTTTCAGCTATGTCCAAACACGTATGTACAAACAGTGTTTTACTTTTAACAGGGGTTCATTGCAGCCATTACATCTGAGATTAATTCTGGTGGCCAGTCCTGGGCTATGCAGGCGACAGTTAGTGACGGCACGGCTTACTTGGAGGTAGAACTGTGTGACCACTACGTGTCAGCACTATTGGGATTCACTGCAGCCGAGAGTAAGATGGTAAATGCCACTGACATGCAACAGGTAGGTTACATTTAGTTTCGTTTTCATATTTTTGCGTATTACCTCAATTTTGTGATTTTGCATGATCCAGCACTTAAAGACAAATGTTTGCACAGTTTCCAATTTCACTGTATACGGTATGTCTATGTCTCTTTTTTACTGTATATAGTTTTTAGAGATGTCTTAGATGAGCAATTTCCACCTGCTCTAGGCTGGCAGTAGTCTTCGGAGCCACCTGTACAATCTCTATGGAGTCTTCAGCGTTAATGTAGAAGCCAATCAACAGCGTCCGATTGTAACCTCATGCCGACCCGTTACGCAGGACGATCTGCATCAGCTACGGCAGACAAAAGCTAGGTGACCGTGATCATTACTAGGTTTTGTTATTGATAGATAATTTGTCAGTCGTATTTTTGTAACTGTTGGCTTGGATAATGGTGTAAGCTTTCTAAAACATGAAAAAATGTCACTAATGACCTTCGCCAAGCCTAATAGCTATCAGTTTTCTTGCATTGTATAGTGAAGTGCCTAATAGAATATGACGGGACATGGCACAAGATGGAAAAGCATTGTTCAGTTACTTTAGCAGAATTTGTGTCGTAACCCATGAGGGATTATTTAATTTGTTCTACTAGTAACCATAATAAAATATTGCTGAATTGTGAGAATAGTATTAATTGTGTGTGCTCATAGTCTCATTGTCTCAATCACATCAATTTTCTAGGACCAAATTCAGAAATAAAATGCAAAAATATACTAGAATTACTGGAGACATGCACACTTTATATACACATTATATATACACATTATATATACACACACTCTTATTTGTAAATTGAGCACTGACTGTAAACTAGCCTTAATGAGGAACAATACGTGAGGCCACAAATATGTCATAACTAGCTGTTAATACGTTAGATGGGTAGATGATGGTCTATATTATGCATGTGTGTACTTCACTCACACATGACGGCTTTGGCAATTATACCAATCTACCACATTGAAAGCATTATTGTAATCATTTCACCACAGACCTCAAATGGTAATATATGGTATAATTTTCAAAATAACTTGGAGACGGTTTTACATGTCAGATTATAACTATCTAAAGCAGACACTACGAATATTCAGGTTTTTGTGTTGAGAAGTTGAGCAGTGTCAGATTCCTCACAAATACTGATTGATAAAGATAAAGTCATGCTTATAACTAATGAAATCTGACCAATAGAAGCAATAGACAAGTGGATTTCTTCAATTTAAAACCAGCACTGCTTAAATATTTTTGATTGAACATGGCTGATTTACCTTCACCCGTCTTATTTGTGTTTTTCAAGTAAATAGAGTCATTAAAACCGAAATCATCTCACGTCATAGCAAGGAATTAATATTACTACAATGTTTTAGTGAGCAGTCAGTATTATGTAGCTACAAGTGAAATATTTATACCCGTGTAAGAACAGAAACATCATAATATAATGAAACAATTACATAGTGACTTTTGGTCCGGTCAGTATCTTGTTTTATACAAAAATGGGATACACCACGGTCCATGTATTGTAAGACATCACACTGACCTAAAAATAGCTTGTAATATTGAATCAATGTCTACTAAATAAAAAAGAATACTGACACTACACGTGTAACTGTGGAAATAACAGAGAGTTAGTTATTCACAATCGTGTAGCTATCCTACCTTGTAATGGCTAGCTATAACTAGTCGTGCTTGAATAATTTCTATGTACCAGTAGCAGGCAGGGGAAAAAATAGAATTTATTTTTCGGGGGCTACTTTTCAAGCTCGCGTGCATGAAAATAGCACTCTAAAATTTGGTTTGCCTTGAACTCTATGCAAATTTCTGGGGGTTCTTTTTGGCATTTCCGGGGCTCTTTTTGGCATTTCGGGGGCTAAATCGCCCGAGCCCCGTGTATTTTTTGCACTGGTAGCAGGTACACTACAAGGAATTAACACGTTCTCAATACCCTACATAACACTTCTTCTTGCAAAATGCAGTGTAATCATAAATAATGTGAGACCATATGCTATCAACGTGTACATAGCACATTTAACACTGCATTTTATAACTATATAATTATTTTAACTTAAATATTAAATGCAATCAAGATAGATAGATAATTATAGTGTCTGTATAAATACACACTACCCGCACATCTCTATACTTATACAAGAATACACAGTCAGCTCAACAAGCATAAACATAGTAATTAATATTACACTGCCTCTCATTGTCTCACATCTCATCTTGCTTCCAGAAAGTTACATCTAATGCATGGTAAACAGTAGACACTAGAATTGGCCATAAAGCACATCCCAACAAGAAAAGAATAATAATTATACAACAGTTTTACTTGTGGCAAGATATTTTTTGTTTAAACGTTACAAGTCTGGCATTTATGTACTCTCAGGTGTCTTTGGCCCAGAACCCTACACACCAGTGATTAACAAGGCTTTTGCTTAAGTCAGCTCACCTCTAATGCTGATATAATAAATATTTAGCAGCACGTTAATCATGCATACATGGATCAATAGTTTTTGCACGTATGGTACGTTGGAATTTACACGTACTCATACTCGTAGTACCACCCAATGCCAGATTAAGAGTGCCTGAGAGCACCTTGGTGCCAGACTTAATCCGTTTCATGTCCTATTATATAGTTACAGGGAACTCATGTAAGGTTAATTTATTTAATTTTCCTGTAACTCGTCCAACTTACAGTGTATAAATTTCAAATAAGGGTGTAATAGCGGCCAAGTCGCATATACTATATTTTGCTATTATACATATATCAGGAGAGTTTTTATTCACTCCCGAGCTATATATTAGTGGTGCAACAATTAATCGCAATGTAATTAATCGTGATACGATGTCCATGATATGATTCACGATAGAGTTCCACATGAGTATCAATATGTTATGATACGGAAAAAAGAAATCTGAGCTTAACTCAAGTTAAATGCCCACTTGATGCCTTTGTTGGGTTATCAAACTCTCAGTCAGGCGCACCTTACATGTTTTTGTGTGATAAAAGAAGCATGCTGATTTGACAATGCCATATTCACTGTCTAATCCCTGTGCATTGTGAATTCTGATTCTATTTAAACAAAATGGAATACTGTTTCCCAAAAGTTACGCACACAACGTGAATGTGCAGTTGCCGTTTCAGCTAGGTGATTGGTTATAGTTATGTATTTGCTTTAATCTAATTACGCATTGCATATTGAGACAGTTTTATTACCTTAGGATGTACTATATTGTGATTGTATCCTATTGTGGCCCAAATATCATTATATGTATCATACCATGGAGGGATCATCATCATCATCATAGGCATATCGTTGCAGCCCCCATATATATATATGTATATAGATAGATAGATAGATATCAATAAATAGATTGAGTATACTATAGTAACTGGAATCTCTTATAATCTGATAAACATATCAACTATAACTATTCGTGGTTGCTATATGTTTTCCTGTCACTATGTTGATTTTCTAAATGATGTTAGATACGATTAGTAACTTCTCGGTGATATCTGGTTGAGTGATTTGACTGCATCGTATAGGCGTATTCGATAGTTTATAAGCCTCTCCCAGTCCTTCTCGTTCCAGAGCAGTACATTGTTTCTGTGTGCCTCGTTGTGAAATGAGCTATCCCTAAGCTCATACCTGTCTCCAAGAAAATACAGAAATCATTTATGTTTATGTGATATAACACACTGTACGAGTTGGTCATTTTGATGTAAATTGCACCTGCTTGGGTACATGCATGGCAGATAAAACTCATTGGGTTAACGCATGCAATTTATCGCATAAACAATTTTGGTTTTCATAACTGCTCACACTAGTTGGCTGGAACTTAAATTCACATTTTTAATAGATTTCAATATTCACCAAAGACAACAACAAGTACCAGTACCTTATAATAGGACTTCTAAAACACCTCCTTCAGTACACGTTTCTGGGTAAAATGAGAAGATAAGATTGACAAAGTGTTATGCATGCACATGGGCAGATATGTAACATTTACATTGCAGTGAGTTCTCAAATAGTTACGACCTAATGTCCTAGAAAATGTCTAGAGACCTGCTTTAAAATTGGTTTACTTTACATTTTAATTTAATACCATCTGGGTTTTGGTCCTCGAATGCGTTCCAGTTCTTCTATCATTTTCAGCTTTAGCATTTGCGCTTCCTCCAATTTCAGTTGTTGCATTCTTAACTCGCCTAGTCTGTCAGAGAATGGTGTCGAACTAGAAAACCCTGCAAAAATGTAATACAAATCTCCCATTACATTCATAAAAATGCTTGGGAACAATATTGAACATAGCATCAAGAGCTCATAATAGAGATGATATAGAAGATCTCTATTATAAGCTCTTGATAACATACAACTGCCTGTTTCTACTGTGTTAGCAAGGAATTAGGTTTAACAAGTTTCTTAACTGAACAAAGCAAACTATATTTTATTACAATGCTACAACTTTTATTCAAATCTAGTTTTCTCTTTCAATCACTGATTGTCAGGTTTTTAAATTGTTAAAAA
This sequence comes from Priapulus caudatus, assembly GCF_000485595.1. Classification (NCBI taxonomy): domain Eukaryota; kingdom Metazoa; phylum Priapulida; class Priapulimorpha; order Priapulimorphida; family Priapulidae; genus Priapulus; species Priapulus caudatus. The sequence goes on along the minus strand of NW_014578012.1, from coordinate 88,090 downwards.
ACGTCCAATCATTAATGAGGGATATCACGGCTCTCTATTTTACATATTATAACTCATATTATAAACCATATATATATTACAGCTATGTTATAAAAAGTGTAACTTTTAATTATATGTACTTCCACTCTGTCCAATTAGAATAAAATTCAACTTGAGAGTAACAAAAGCTCTTGCTATATTAAAATAATAGTAACATCAACAAAACCAACATCAACAACAGCAACAACAAAAATAAGAATAATGATAATAAGGTAGAACAGTGTACCTGCCATGTCTGTTGTCACAGTTCCATAGCCAGAAGATGTAACAGCAGGAGGTGAATATGACCATGTTCTATCCACAGCACTTGGAGACAAGTCATATTTCCTAGGCGGTACTATAGGCTCGGCAGATTCATTGTCTGCACTATAATTCAATTTGGGAAGATCTAGCCCACCAAGCGTTACAGGAAAGTATTTGAGCACAAGATATTTGTAGTTAATTTCACCTGTGTACTCTGACACTGCAGGACTACTTGACCTTGACATGGAGTGGGACTTATTATTATGATTACGTTGGTTATCTTCAGATCTAATGGAATAATGAGGTGGATCTAGAAACCAAGGGTTCTCATTTCCAGTCATGCTCGTTATCGGAGAACTAGAATGATCAGACAAGCTTTCTTCTATGCTAATACTACTGCCTAGGTCCAATGAGGGCTTAAATTGATTTTCCCTATCGTCACTGTCGATCAGCTGTTTTAATCTCTCCTCTGTGCTACTAGTACTTTCACTGTCACCATCAAGAAGCTTGTTTTGTGGCAAATCTTGTTTCACACCGTTATCTACGAAACTAACATTCTTTTTGTAAAAGTTATTTAAACTAGCATTTAGATTTGATAGATCTAAGGCCAGGTCGAGAGAGGCATTTTGGTTCTCAGAGCCACTGTCCTGAGATTCGGCATCCGAGTTGTGCTCTTGCTGATCTGACGAATGTGACAGTATCACAGCAGAAGCTGATGCAGGTCTAGGTGTCTCTCTGACTGGAGAGTACTGTGTTCTTGTTGTTTGTGCTGATCTTGTAATGCGTGGCTGGCTGCTCGCTAGGGTTTTGTTAGAGTTAGACGGTGGCTGTCCAGTCTTTGCCCTAAGTTAAATTTAAATGAAAAAGTGATATAGCCAATGAATTGAGATCAATGGCACTGCAGTGCGAGGAAATTCTAAACAGATATAGTCCGTTAAAGCCAGTATTTCGAAATCATTGCATTTTTCGCTTGAGCGAAAATAGAACAGGTTCTAATCACCCAACCAGTTGCTATTAACCAGTTGCGCGCGTGACTTTTACGTTTACACTGCGGTTGTATAATTGCAAAATTGGTACAATTCTTCAATTTGTCAGCATAAGCCCAGCTTAAGGGTGGAACCCCATTTATGGCACAAATTAACCTAACACGATGCACAACCTGCTAGTTAGATGGCTACATGAAGTTTTGCATGGAGGAGAAATAAAGATAAAGTAAAACAGCATTGCATGCTATAACAGTGTGTACTATATGATTGGTGGAATTATATCGACCGAGGTTAGGGGTTATATGGATTATGTTTGGCATTATGGTCTCTGAGGCACTCAGTTTGGTCCAGAACCCTGCCCACTGGTTACTGACAGAGTCTGCATGCTCCGTTTTCTAATGCATACGATCAGCTCACAGCATGTTGATATATTCAACCTCACTTTAGCATGCACACAAGAATCCATAGTTTTTGCATGTATGCATGGCACGATAGAATTTACATGTACTCGCAACATGATCTATAAATACTAGATAAATAGTGCCTGAGACCCTAAACGTGGGGTCCTAAACCCTGCTTGGGCTGCCTGAGAGTACTTATATGCTAGACATAATCCCTTTAAATGTACCAGCACGTCAATTTTGGCTGAAAATCTAGTGGACAGCAGGACCACCAACTTCAGAAAGTCGGTGGTCCTGCACAAAAGTTGGTGGTCTGCTTATTTACTAGCAGTGAGTAACAACATGGTATATAAAAATAACCATTGGCATTAACACTAACAGCATACATGTATGTAACATAGAGTTGGTCAAATAATATATTTCAAGCTCTAGGAATGTCGGGGAGCTTCTGGGATAGTTTTACTTTCGTTTTTCTCCTCCCCAGTCCTGGGTACCCCCATGCATAGATCAATGCTGCCGCACATCTGCAAAGTTACAAGTGCCTAGAATCTTGAAGTATATATACAGTTTACATTGCTTCTAGATATCTAACTGAATTACAATAGTCCACTTTCTACGTAAAGAAAAGTGCCGAATTCAATTAACAGCTTTGATTACGTGCGTGTCAGGTGTCACTGGTCGTGCCCTCACTCCCCACGATAACCCCTGCGACATATGAACTTATTGTTATGCGGTCATAAAAACACTGGGCTACGCTACATGCTGCAATCGATTTCTTAGACTGTCACGAGGTTTTGTTCGTGTGGCGAATCATAATTGGAGGATGTTTTGGATACCCCGTCTACGTTCAGGAACGGAGCGTATTAGAATGCGCTCCCATTTACAAGTCTGTCTAAACTGCCGTTGCGATAACTGTAGTATTTCAGCGTAATATGAGGTGGTGGCCGAAGCAAAAACTTGGTGGCCTCGGGCCTCCGGGTCGGCACTAATTTCGAACGCTGTTTGCATGCCACATTTGCAAAAACGCATGGGCACATATGAAACCACGCTAACAGTAACACGGCGACAGGTTTTAAATCAGCATTATCTTTCTTTATATAGGAAAGCCGTGTCCGCCGAGTGTTGCGATAAATCGAAATCTGAGCACTTGTTTTGCGCTGTGTTAACGCCGAACAAAAATTGTACTCGCCCAAAGATTTATTTTGGGCCTGTAATATTTTGTTTTTGGTATTTTTTAATCGCCCAGCAGAGGTTTTGGTCGCCATTGGCGACCGGGCAACCGGCTGTGTCGAGCACTGAGTAGTGCTAGCACTTTGAGGAATAAATGCATAAATACATGGTGTAAAATTGTGGAAAGTGTTCAAAACGATAGGTGAGAGGTCCATATATATAAATAAGGCCGAGAGGGTCTATGTCCCCCGGGGTACTGCCGGAACGTACCCTGGGTACGGTCCGGTATATACCGGAACGTACCCTGGTACTATCTAATATGCCGAACCGTACCTTGTCTACTCCACTAACGAGTCTAGGGAGTCGCCTACGCCTACTGCCTAACCCGAACCCTAATCCTAACCCTAACCATATCAAATAGTGACCAGGGTACGTTCCGGTATACCGGACCGTACCCAGGGTACGTTCCGGCAGTACCCTGGGGGACATAGACCCTATGAGCATAAATAAGTGTTAAAATGCCCGATCATTTTGCGCTTTGTAAGGCCTTTTTCGTGGGAGCAGAAAAAGTGACAGGATTCAACATAGAATATTCTATAGCCCTGCGGCGGAACGAAGTGCTATAGTACTAGAGCTAAGGTACAACCTTGGGTGCTAATACTATTAGTATTAGTATTACTAGGACATGCAAATTGATTGATGCATTTAATAACCACACAAATTTTTAGTGTAGATGTGAAATTCCTTCCCATGTTGATGTTCCACAGTTTGCAAATGTTATATGACGCATGTTAAAGCAGCCACATTTAAGTCTAAGGCGAATGCGTAGATCGGTGGACTAGTTTTTATTACCTACTCAATAATATTAGTCTAACTCTAAATTCAGCAGGGGGGATGCCACTAGGGACAGCGCGTCTCCCAAGTCCGAAATAGTAGGTTTCAGGGGAGAGATAGTGATCCGCTAGATGGCGCATTATTAATTAACAATTAATAAAATCAGTTAACCCTAACCCTAACCGTATCCCTAATTAAAAATAATAATAATAAGGCCCTCTAGGGAGAGAATTCGGTACCATGGGAGACGCGCTGTCTCTAGTCGCAGCCCAGCGGGGGAGCCTAAACTAAACTCTATAGACTATAGACTATAGACTATAGACAGTCTCTAAAGCAAATGCTAAACTAGCTCCAAGAAACGGTATTGCTAGGGTTAGAATACCCAATAGTACATTGTATAGACAATCCGTCGCACAGCCTGGTCGGGCTAAGGCTAAACTAGCCTTAAAAAAAATTCTTCTTTAGTAAAGTAAAGAAAGTAAATCCACGGCTAAGCTTACCAAATTGGTGACGCTTTTCCGCGTACTGTCAAGTCAGAAATGTTTCTTCTCCGTGGCATCTTATCATTTTGATAATGTGACTAACACGCGCTTTAATATCAATCGGGTTTATCCAAACCTAAATGTACTGATATCAGAATAACACTAAAATAACAACGTTTTCTCTATCAGTAAAATTTTCAGTCGCCATTTGTTTACTCCACACTCTTGCGACACCTAGTGGTTACATTTAGAAGTTACGATGATACCTGAAAGTAGATAGCAGACCACCATGGGATCCTATAAGTAATATTACTAATAACTATAAGAATTGAATTTCAGGGGCTGAAAATCATTATTTTGACTCGGACTGTTTTCTGCCGAGTGGCTAGATAGCCATCTACTTCAGCTGTGTTCCACGAGAGTTTGGTCATATGTTTACCGGCGATTTAAAAAATAATGAACAGGGACACCATGATTTGACAAACATTTGTGCTTGGTAAACAGTCGCGCAGTCGAACAGATCCATGGTTTGAGAGAATTCATTTAAAAATACCACTACCACTTACTTTAATTAGTATTATATTTAATACCAGTAACCATCCACCCATTCTGACCCATATGCATGCCTTCGGCACACACATTAGAATATTTTCATTGTGGTCAAGTAACATAAATCTGTATCACCTTTCCGTTTTTAGACTCAACAACCAAATCTGTTTCTAGAGGAGAAATATTACATCAGAATGGATACACTGGTTCCTTTCGGAAGGTAACTTTATTTTACTGTTCCTTATGTGTATTTTGTCCAATATATTATTGTGTATATAGGCCTATTGTGTACATCACTACATGTGTATCATGTGTACATGGTCCAAGATTGTCTGCTAAGCAGAATTAATAGCTGCCATTGCAAAGCCAAGGCACCTCAACACTAAAATTCGTGAGGTATTTATTTGGTACATGCGCCTCTTAGTTGGTTTCATATAATTTAATTGGTAACCTTGTCTCACCACTGCAGGTGTTCCAAGCGTGTGACCAGGCAAAAGTCCCAAAATTCTTCTGCAAACTCTAACTTGCCAAAAGGAGAATGTCACATATCAAGCAAATATAGACACATTGACAAGTTAACAGTTTGGAACAATGAAACCAGGTAAATGACTCTAATCGAATAGGATCTACACTATGTGAGGTCACCCGATAGGCGATACTGTTCAGTGTCATTTCAATGACTTTATTTGATAAAATAGACTCATCATAGTATAGACTCATCGTCATTATAGGCAAATTTAATTTCTGTTCGTCTAGACGTCAAACTGGATCTGAAGCAAGCAATGAAGAAGAAGCATATGGAGCTTTTGGAATGGCGAGTAAACGTATTCCATTGTTTCTGGATTCTCTTGTTTTTATGAATATACCATTGTGTGAACACTTAGATGTTATATACAGAGTACCTAAATTATCTGCGCAAAGTGTGGAAATGTACAGGGTTTTAATTAAGTGCATATACAGTCTCGGTGGAAAAAATAAACTATATAATGCATTATTACAAAATTCTAATCTGGTAATTAACCTCATACGATTTAATATTGAAAGTCCAAGGAACTATACCGAAGACGGAGAGAGACAGAGTTGATAAAATAGACAGATAAATACTGCAGATCGCAGGAGCAAAAGTTTAAAAATTAAAGTTTTAATTTAACAATTAACAGAAGAATAAAAAGAATTGGAATGAAAATGTAAATTTCAGGTCACAGGTGCATCTGTGGCAAGGGCGCAAGCCCCTATAACAAGAGAGATAGATAACCAAACTGAATGGCAACTGGACATTCCGAGACAAAATTACACACTAGCAAGGGCAGAGTTGCCACGCCCATTTTCCCTGCGCAGAGGAAAGAATAAATCGGGCAAGCGAACCCAGAGCAGAAAACTAGTGTTTGACGATCACCTGATGGAGCTACGGAAGAAACGATCGCAATTCAACTGGTATTTTCACGATTGTTAATTTTAGCCATAGAATCAATCAGGTGTCATGAATTCAAATGTGTCGCACACATCTTCTAAATGTATGGATACACTTAAATAAGTGAAAAACCCATATCTTTAGCAATAACTTCAGAGATCAAGTTACCCCCTCTATTCTCTCTCTCTCTTCCTCCCCCTCTCTCTCTCTATCTCTCCTGCCAAATCTCTCTTTTATCCCATCCATCCATCGATCTCTCTCTCTCTCTCTCTCTCTCTCGCCCTTTTGCTATCTGTATTTTCTTGGTATCTTCCTCTTTCATTCGACATCACTTGCTGACATCAGGAGACTATATTTAACTGTTATAGGGCGAGACACGGCCACAGCGACCTCTCCTACGTCCTCAAGAAAGAGTCCCGTGACGAGACGTGTCAGTTGACATCAGAGTCGTCTGCCAGTGCGAGCTATGGTTTACCTTATAGTGACCGGGGAGGCCCAAGCGGACAAGATTGGGAACTGTGGAATGACAAGGGGTCGATGATTCATCCAGACATCCTTCACGAGCAGGGGGAAACCCGTGAATCGGGATGCACCTCCTTTCTCACTGATGCAACAGTGAGTTTTTTTAACATAGAACAGCGCTTGCAGCTTGTGTTATGATGTCAGACTCTTGCTGGGATAAATGTTTTGGAGAGGGAGTGAGAGAGTGAGAGAGAGAGAGAGAGAGAGACAGAGAAATATAGGGGGAAAAGGAGTCAAATTTGTTCTGAAGCAGACTTAATTAAAGATGATTAATGAGTTGGGGTTTAGGCCCCCTTTTAACTATTTTTAAAAACTGAACTTTTATAGAATATAGCATATAATATTCGAAAGTAGAAAATGTTTGGTGTATTTCCTCGAAATCCAATGAAATTTTATGCTCTGTGTTATGCCATCGGCAGAAGCAATTCGTTGAGGAGATAACACCGCCCTGGCCGACCGAACATATCAGCAGACGACTGCAGGATCTAGGGCATGGTGGAGCAAACTCTATCGGTGCACGCGACATGCAGTCGTTCGCTACAATGTGCGATTACGCTCCTGATGCACCTCGTGGCACCCTCACGCGGCAACAGTTGGCAGCACGACAGCCATTTCGTGACGATTATGTTTACCCTACAAAGGCACAATGTGGCGCCCTCGCACGGCAGCGATCCGCAACACAACTGCCATTTCACGATGCCGGTGTTAAACTCGGTTCGGCAAGCCAATATAGCAGCAGAGATGCTCAGCTAAACAGAAGCGAATTGGCCTGCGTAGGTAGGCCCGGCACTGCGCTATCGACCATAGCTGGACAGAGAGGGCGCCACCAACCCACGAGCTTCGTCGACGACATCGTGTCCACGTTGGTCTCAGAAGTGGGCGAGCTTGGACAGGAAGATGTTGGCTTCACCGCTCGACGTGTGTGCGACGTCTCGGCATTATTCCCAGCTGAGCCGACACTAGGCGGAGCCACCGAAACTGCCGTGAACGCATCCACCCGTTTCGACGTGAATGCCTGCGTGCTGCCCCGTCGTTGGAGGGAGGCGGGTTACGAGGTTAACGACGGGATGGCAGCATTGAACCATGCTGGCTGGAAGGATGAACTGTCGAATACTTCTCAGTTCCTGCATCCTGGCTTGTCTCTGGACGAGGATGGCCACGACGGAAGAAGCTGCAAACTCGTTAGGAGCGCGGCACTCTGCAGGACGTTTTACGAGGAGTGAAACACTTTCTTGAAGAATATTTCCCGCACTCGTCAATTAAATATAATAAATAATAATTATAATAATAATAATAATTAATAATCGGATAATTTAAATTTAATAGTACGTGTGTTCATCTGTGTGCACTTGCTGTGTGTGCATACGTGAAAACTGTATTTAAGATATGCGTCCATGTAACATATAGAAATTACAAGGAAAATAACACAAAAATGCTTATTTTATAAGCATATATCATTCTAAAATAAGAAAAACACGAAAACAAGATGATAACTTGTATGGTTTGTCAATTTAATTTTTCGAAACCATCATTACAAAACCAGTTGTTTGCATGATATAAATAGTGTGTAGCTCAACATGTGCAGATAAACCTTTGCATATCAGTGTATAGCAAACATCAGCTGAATGCACACTTTCAATGTTGTCGAGCAATAATATCAGAAAACCATATACATAGTTCGAACATATCCTTTTACAAAAGCGTGCTTAATTCGTCCACCGGAAACACGTACATAATTATTGTATCTATCTTAGTATGTAGAGTAACATCCCCTATAACAGCCACACAAACTACTGGAAACAGTTTCCAATGAACCCATGTTTGTTATAATGAATGTTGTTAACATGTTGCAAACTTGCAATGTGCAACATTTTTCTCATAACTGAAAAAAACTGGTTGCAATTGAATCTAATTCCTAATATATTCCTCATAATACGTAAATTGCTATTTATTTCATAAGGCCAAGGACACAGCATACCTAAGCACCGTGACCACCATTCTTCAGGTTTACGCCCACGAACGTTCATGGAATGCACCAATAGAGGGGTGATACTCCATTAGAAGTGTTCCCAACTTTAATGTCATTAATAGTCCTAATAATATATATATATATGGTCATGGTCATATATTAGTTTGTGGTTTAATGTCATTTAGGTTAGGGTTAGGGTTAGGATTATCAATCATTAATCATTAATGATATCAAAGTTGGGAACACTCCTAATGGAGCGTTAGCCATCCAAAGGAGCATTACACCATGCAGTCGTCAAATGCATTTGCAAGTCAAGTTCAGTTGCTAGTCTCAATGTCCACTATGTTGAAGCAGAAAACTACAGGATTAACCCTTTAATGGACCGATCTAGAGAGTTAGATAGGTGGTTTCCTTTCATGTTCTGATACGCATGTAGCAATAAAATAACTGTTGGCTCTAAAATTTTTGAAGCCACATCAAGTAGGGAAAAATGCAGAAAAAGGTAATATAAAAGGTCTTCGTTTTTTTTGCTAGCTCCAATCAAGCTTGCACACTGGCGCTTGCCACACTGGCATAACCACCGTAAAAAAATTTGCTACGTGCCCTGCTGAATTTTGACTGCAGAATGGTCAGTATCACATAATCACATTGTGCCTATGCCCCTGTGCGCATTACAGCACAACGCTGCCCTGTGCACTGCCATTAAAACCATTATTTCTCTCCATCGCATCTCACTGTCGTTGTCTCAAAAATAAATTAGCTCCAGAAATTAATCGCATTCGCGAACTTAGTCGCACTTACATTCACAATGCAATAAACTCGCAATACAATACAATCCCAACACGCATTCAGATTACTTGCTTCACTGCAATCGGAGGTGCTTCAGGACTTAGCTAGCCACACGACGGCCTCATAACGCTCACTGCCAACACAGAGCCTTGACTCGCCCGACTAAAAGTTGGTGCGGGAGATTGCAATCTTAAATGAAGATCCCAACGAGTTACCGTTGTGCAGGCAATTAGATAACGCCGACAACCATCGTTCAGATTAAGAGACAATGGCTGCAGATTGCATTTTTCACGACCTTCCTCCGCACACTCGGATATAGACACTGACAACTGATCGTACTCGTTCCAGTTTTAGATCGGCCGGCAGTGGCAGAACTTTACACTGTCAATATCAGGGCCGAATGCAAACATAGCCTACAAAGTGGACTGCGCACAGAACAAGTTTTGGCGTATCGGCAAATTAATCGATCGACGCATATACATACGGCAATTGTCGGGTGTGTTTTGTATCTTCCAATAGTGCTCCACTACTGTGCGCACATCACGACTACAATGGGTCTTTGCATGCAAAAATTTTTCAGGGCATCTCCATCGTGTTGAATCATAGCCGATTACATGAAGTCGTCATACGTCATGTCATATTGAGCTTCTTCGCTGTAATCCTTCACTGCGTCGGTGGCCATATTGTGCAACTTTGCACCTTTTTTCTTCTTAGATTTCGCTGGCTGCAAATAGAGAAAAACGCACGTACATACACCAAACAGCCAGTGGAGTCAATAAAAAAATACCTTGCCATTAGCCACCCATTGCAACAGTTTTCCTCTTCTTTACTTCAAAAATTATTCGTAACAGTGACAGAACTTACCTTGGCAGTTTTTATCTTTTCGTTTGCCATTACACTAAGTGTAGAGCTAAGTCTCTTTAGATCATCCGCTTCCACTAGGAAATAAGAGAACATGCTCAAGTTATGCAACAGGGTGGAAAGATGAGGTAATACACATAAGCAAAAACAGCTACTAAACGTTTAATGCTATTAATTCATATAAGTAAATAATAAGAATTAATGCCCAAAAAAATGATGAACACAATGCAGTTTAAGCCCGAAACAAACTTCTACGGAAGATAGATGAGGATCTTTATTTACACCTTGCTTCAAATGTGTTTCTATTAGTTAAAATTCATATCAACGTGCTTAATTAAACGTTCAACAGCGCATTTACTTACATCCGGCCGAGACGTCGCGAAATAGATTCTCTATAAAATAAATATAGTGCTCCGACCTCTGAAAAAAGAAGACTTTTATAGTGAGAACGATAAATTCACAGAGGTTACGTCCCTTGTACAAAGAAAACACAAACTATACAAGTTTGTATGTATGCATGCACATACACATTCCTAAGTTTAGGCACTTTTGCCTTCACTGATTTTAAAGCCAGTATTTCAAAACAAATTTTCAACCAGTCTCGTGTTTTCCCCACTTACGCGATACTTACCGTTATCGCTTGAGTAACAGCAACTGTGAGATGAGACATGTTTTTTCCAGATTGTGCATTTTTGAGCAATGATTTAAAAATAATTGCTTTAATAAATTCTCAGATATAGATCACGGTACTAGTCTAACCATATCTGACTTGGTGAGAATACTTTCCTCTAAAAATGGAACAAGAAAAAATAACTAGTTGAGTATCAATGGACAAAAAGTGGCGATGTTTTATCGTCTGCCAGCGCGCTAATACGCAAGTTCAACACGAACTGCTCGTTTGTTGTATCTCACCTCAAATTCTAGGATCTTGTCTTTTAAAGACTTTTCGAATTCGTCGAACTCTTCCCTGGATACAGGATGACAACCGTCTAAACTTCCGGATTCATTAGGTTCAGGCGTCACACCTGCAGAAGAATCGAGGCATAATCACAATCCGACTCAAAGTGTGATCGACAATGGAAGTCCGGATACTGAACCAATGTTTACGAATCATTTTGGAAACAAAAACAGATATTGGCTAAGCGTATAGAGGAGGGAGGCCGAAAATTTTACACATTGGCCTGGCATTATTGACCAATGTGACACGCAACAAGTTAAGCAACATTATACATTTCAAATTTTACATAGGGATATGAAGTATGAACGCTGTGGAAACAGTTGCCAGAACATCGTTGAGTGAAACAAGCCAGGAATGAGCCACTGCGACAGATATGCAATAAAATCTGTGTTAGCTGGCACTTCTACTGAACAGACAGACACATGTATACAAAAGCCACTTTTGGCATTGGCCTTGAGCAACCTTTTTTATACAGGTTAGATTGGTCCTTGGCTAAATGTGTCACCTATAAGGTCTTTGCTAATTTGAAAGTCGGCATCCTCTTGCAACTTTTGTAACCCAAGCTTCTCCTCCAGTGCCTCTTCAGGTGTAAGGCCTGCAGCCGCCTATAAGTAGTTACATCCTCGGTCAAACTCTTGGGAATGTAACAAAATAGATTACTGGGGCACAGTTAAGTTGACTGCAGTACGATTTGACAGCAATTGTTAACATTGTCTAACTAGTAAAATAGCTATAATAATGGGCTTTTAATTGTCACCTTTGCCTTTTCTGCTAGCTCTTTTTGCTTCTGTGCCTCCTTTTGAGCTATTTTCTCTTTTAAGGAAATCTTCTTTTTCACTTGAACTGCTTTTACTGTTGCATCTGTCGCAAAAAATAAATGATAAGAAAATGGTCACAGTGCATCATGGACCAGAACTTATTTCTATCGTAGAAATACTTTCCCATTCGTAATAAAGCTAGCAATTGCAGCTTAGTAGCAAATGTTTGCCACTAACACTTTAAATGCACACAATCTCCGATAGACCGGCATGTTTCACTGGTGGAATTTTGACACTGTTGACTTTTAATAGGTTTGCCACAATGTGACTTCACGTATGAAATGTATGAATGCTGAATGTTTAATGAAAGTGTCAATGACACTGTAGCTCACCACAAAAAAGGACACAAATGAGTGAGTAAGAAGAAGTCAGTTTTAATTGAGCAACCATCGACGTACATTATAGAAACGATTGCCATCTGTATATCGCAATAATAATTTATAAACCAAAATGAATCACAATTTGTGAGCGTAGATGGGCTTATACGCCGTTGGTAGCGATGGCGTTGAAATAAATAGGTTATGCTTGCGTTCCCGACATGTTTTGTAAATCTTTAACTCTAATATAGACGTTTTTAATGCGCAGGGTGGAGAGAAATGACCAATTTTTGCATTAAAGGATTTGTCAATGAATCTTGTTAAAACGAACGCAGAGCGAGTGTGAACCAACAGACCTGTTTTGTGTCTATAAATATGGCTAATATAATTGGCGCAAACCCTACCTAATTTGCATAATGGCTAGCCTTATTCATATCACATCAAAAATGAGCAAAATCCGTTGGCACGGCTGACTGACTAATGGCAATTCACATTTTTGCAAAATTTGGCCGGGCTCGAAAGTACGTCGACTGGCGTGCTCAAAATAGGACATTAATATGGGAGCATAGCAGTAACAACTATACCCAACTTCAAACATGTGGGCCAAACGGTTCCTGAGTTATCGTTGACGGACGGACGTACGACGGACGACGACCCATGGCAATAGCTCAGCTTGACGATGTCAATGTGAGCTAATAATGCTAGAACAATTATTTGATGATCATGAAAGCTTACCTGACTCTGGCTCTCCATTTTTCTGTTCATCCTCTTCCTCCACATCCCATGCATCCTGGATGAAAATGAGACGTTAGAGAATAAAAAACGTAAAATGTACATGATGGCCACCTGATGTATATACAAGCAATGACACTTCTATCTACAAGCATATACTTTTCATTTACCTACGTGTAACATGCCGTAAATTACTTGTGCTACCCTCAAGTGTCGTATATGGCAGTCTGCCCATAGTTATAAGGTGCATATTTTATACTAGTACAGCTCACAAGGCACTAATGAGTCAAGTCTTACTTTGACGTCATCATCTTCGTCCTCGCCTTCCCATTTGTTCGTTACTGCCGGAACAGAGAACGTAGGCTCATAGTCATCCGCTTCTGAAACATTAACAAATCACTTTAATTTAGTCGTAACCATCAGTCGTTGTTTGAACGTAGTCACCAGTGTTGTAGGTCTCGAGGCCGTTTTCCTTGGTCTCGGAGTGCAATGACTTGGACTCGGACTCGGACTCGAGCCCTCCGACTCGAGTCGAGGCCGGCTCGAGGCCACTACATACATAGTACACAACTGTACATATTGTAACACGCAGTTTACAAGAATTTAAAACTAAAACTCCTAGGTTTTCTAGATACACGGCCCAATATCTTGTAACGTTTTCAATGGCTCGATTAAGATTCTTGTCCCTTTGGTTTGAATCTGCTGTCACTTTGTCCCTTTGCGCTTTTTCTACCACTTCTTTCTCTTCTTCTACCACTTCGAAGGTACTAGCACTCTCTCATTTGGTTCAACAAGCCGTGTCATTCTCGTAAAACACAAATGGATCCGTTACTTTGACACGTTTCGTATGACTCGTGTCTCTGTGTTTTCGGCTGACTATTCACTTTCGAATGTCTACGATGCACTGTTGCGATTTTTTCCCAGATCAATCTCATAAGCCAAGTTGGATGATTGCCACTAATCTACATACAATAGAAGTGTCGACTTATGCAAGTTTTACTGTACTTTCTATTTCATGCAAACAAGTGACAGATCCAGGGGGCAGGAGACCCCCCCCCATTTTTGAACAAACAGTGAAACACATACATAAAAGTGAGTGGCCTTGTCGGTCTGTGCCCCTTTTTTTAATAAAAACTGGAGTCGGACTCGGGGGGTGCGGACTCGGACTCGGACTCGGGGGGTGCGGACTCGGACTCGGACTCGGGGAGTGCGGACTCGACTACAACACTGGTAGTCACACATATACATGCATGCTAACCGGTGTAAGACACTGTGGTAATAATAAATATGAGTACAGAACTAAATTTCCAAAGCCATTCTGCTTAGTACTACAATTAGTTGTAGTAGCACTAGCCATTAAAACTGTGACTGCTTTTAGTGAGTTCACACGTACGCACGTTTGTTACTGTTACCTCGTAACTTCATAAGTATTAGTCTCCAAAGTCCGAGGGACTATATCGAAGACAGAGAGACAAAGTTGATCGCCAGGGACAGAGTTATAAAATCGGCAAAGCCAAGGTTACAGTGTAACATACCAAAGGAACGAGCCGCTTTCTTACAAATATAATCAATCTGGGAATTCCAGCGAAGATCGCTACTAATAATGACACCCAAATATTTGTAAGTAGGGGTAAGAGATAGATATTTATGGTACAATGAGTAAGTAAAAGTCAAGGGTGATTTAGGAAATATGTAATATGAGAAATTTTAGATTTTTCAGTATTGAAAGACATACTCCACGTTGTTGCCCACTTCTCAGCACAAGTAAGGACACTCTGGAGGGCTAACTGATCACCCGTATTGGAGATAGTGTGGTATAGAACTGCGTCGCCAGAAAAGAGGTGAATAGAAGTAGAAGTCAAGTTTCAGCCAGCAAATCTGACATGCTGCCATTGACACAGACAATTCGTGATCTATCCTTCAAAAAGTCAGAAATCCAGTATGACCTAGTAATATCCAAACCCAAGTGATCAAGTTTGATAATTAAAAGACCATGAGGAACCCTATAAAAGGCCTTGCTGAAATCTAGAAATACTGCATCAACCTGTTGAGACTTGTTAAGACTTAATGTTTAATCATGAAGAACATTGATTAACTCAGTAACAGTAGAAAACCCATGTCGAAAACCATGTTGATGATCGGATAGAATATCATGCCTATCGAAATGGCTAATAACATAGGAATAGACTATATGCTCAAATGCCTTAGCGCAAAGAGAAAGCAAAGACATTGGCTAAAATTTGAAGCAAGGGAAGATCTACCACCTTTATAAACTGGGGTAATGAGAGCCTTTTTCCAATCGGAAGGCTCGAGGACCTAGATCATAGGATTGGCAGAACATATTGTGCAGTGAAGGCCCAAGCTCATCCGCAAAATGATGTAAAAGATGTTACATGTTGTACACTACCAAAGTCAGGATTAACTTTTATTGGGTGGATTGAGAATATGAATAATGATAGTCTATAAAGAAGCCATTTGGCCATAAAGTCATGGGCCTCCTGCTATGCAATTCTGTGGCAAGAGGCAGCCTTGCTGGAATGTGTACTAGAGCAGGTCAATCCTACTATATTAATTTACATTACATTTCGTTAACTTCCTTTACTTCATTTATTTAGGTCGGGCTTCCTAAGCTGGGTTTACACTATCTACTAATAGACTTTATGCAGGCAATTTGGCATTGTTCTTCTTTCTACCAACCTCTGTATATTATCAATTATATTATGTTCAAAGCTCTTACGTTATCGACCGCGAGGTGGCAAACGTTTCAACATTTGACCCGTAGTGTGCGCGCAGGGCAATGCGGATACGCATTTTTGCATGTATTCCATGCCGCCAGAGTGGCGCTGATAGCAAAAACGTGCTCTCCCCCTAGGTGGAGGAACACACCTCCTGATTGCTGTTCTATGAGTGGCCCACATGGCTTATAATTCAGCAATACCGAGTTGGGAAAATAGAACAATACATGCCCCGAGTTGTTCAAAATTGTGCACATGATATTCAAGGCCAAGATGAACAACCCATGCCCAATATGCCACAAAACAATGTTCCAGCCAGCACTTGCCACCAAACTCGAGGTCACCCCTATAAATTTCAAGCTCACCACACCCCAGGCCAGCGACACAACTTCTTCGCAACTAGAGTACTGGACAATTGGAACACGCTCAAGACTGAGACAGTCTGTAGCACCACACTGAATGCTTTTAAGGGACGGCTTACGAGGGAGTGGCAAACCAGACCGTGCCTGTACCAGTACCGTTTTCCTACTGACTACCATCTCGCACATGCACGCCAGTGATTATTACAGACATATACTTGTACACGAAACAGGAACATGAACAGTTCGCCCAACCTTATACGGTCTCAATATCTTAACCGGCAAATATTGACCGATCATAAGATAACTCATAAGATAACTAATCTCCCAACACCCACCTCCCAGCAAGTTGGTCGCACAACCTTTACGTTTACACACTGACGATTGTTGTTTGTACAACAGCAAAACTGGTACAATTCGCCAATTGGACTGCATGAAGTCGGTAGTGTAAACCCAGCTTTAGACATATATGTAAGGCTAAGGGTTGTGATTATTAGGGTTTATAAAGTGAATGACGTACGATGATGACAGCGTATGGACAGGAGTTCTAAGTAAAAGAAAAAGCAGATTGACCAACTCCTAGTAAACATGCCTAGTAGTACTAGTAGTAGTAGTTACATGGTCACGGTGTTGACACTGTCAATGTTGTTTAGTGTCACCCTTCCAATTTTTTGTCTGCCAGTTATATCTACCACATGCGCACACCTTATCAGTCTTCACTTTATAAATTTAGCATATATACGAATTCTGGATTATACTAGGTGGGCACTAGTTAGTTATGCGTATAACATACTAACAGTAACAGTAAGTGATTAGACATTGTCATTACGAACACAGGCACTTGGAGGGTTTCAATAAAATATAATGCTAAACAAATACGAAATCTATTTACTACCAAAGTCTTAATGTTTCTATACTCTCTTTCACCTATTATTGCCGACAATTTCCTGCAAATGCTCATCTCCAACAAACGCTGGCTGCCGCTGCACACTGACACATAAATATATAGCAGGTAGGAAAGCGTGCTGCCAAAATTCGCTCGACGCTCGCTTGATTTCCCACAAATACAACACAAATATTAAACCATTCTACTCCATTTTTGTTTCTATTTGAAGAACAGTGTTCACTTGTTATAAAAACATACTGTCTGTGTTTGTAACCGAGCCGTGTCATGCGAAATCACACAAAGCCTGACGAAATTCTCGCGTTCGCTCCCGTTGCGGTTTATGTAAATGGCTGCAAGTACAAGGCTATAGGCGGCGCACTGCATTTTGGGAAACTACCACGCTGCTTTCCAACTCCCGTACGAGCCTCGTCAAAGCCGCCAGTGGAGCGTTGGAATAATGCAGTGCAAAAATGAGGTCACGAAGAGCGCCGGTGGGTGTTTCCCCGATTCTGACAGTCATTTACATAAACTGCGCAACGGGAGGGAACGCCAGAATTTCGTCAGGGCTTTGTGTGATTTCACGTGACACAGCTCGGTTACGAACACAGACAGTATGTTTTTATAACAAGTGAACACTGTTCTTTAAATAGAAACAAAGATGGAGTAGAATGGTTTAATATTTGTGTTGTATTCGTGTGAAATCAAGCGAGCATCGAGCGAATTTTGGCAGCACGCTTTCCTACCTGCTATATATATATATTTACGTGTCAGGGACTCAGTGAGTGTCACTGTCAGTGTGCAGAGCAGCCAGCGTTTGTTGGAGATGAGCATTTGGACGGCATTAAGGGCATTTGCAGGAAATTGTCGGCAATAATAAGTGAAAGAGAGTATAGAAACATTAAGACTTTGGTAGTATATAGATTTCGTATTTAACTAGCATTATATTTTATTGAAACGCTCCAAGTGCCTGTGATTACGAAATACCGGTAAGACAGTCCGACGGGGAAAGTTAACACTAACACTAACAGACAGAATTACAATGCAAGATTTTAGCAGGAAACTTCTATATGACACAAAGTAATATCGATCATATTAATGCACATAAGAGTACGTGACGATAACAAGATTGAAACACTTCACAACGCATATCACTTTTGAGTTATTGCATTAAATATGTTAAACATGCGTTGTACCGACCCCACTCCGCCTCAGACATCTTGCTCAAGTTTGCCTACCATTCACCCGCATCACGCGCGCCAAACGCACACTAACAAATTGTGCAATATTGCACATTCTCCTTAGTACAAGGTTAAGATAACATAACTAAAACGCTATTAAATTAATTAAATAAAAAAAAATAAACGTATGTAAAAGCTAACACTTTAAACTCTGTCTTATTTTATACGATTAAATTCCATAAATTTATTGTGGGGAGAGGTTGATCATATTCATGTACTTGTGTCTATTTTCTAGACGAACCTAACACGTCGCTGCGGCTGCTCCCACAACCTTGGCCACAACCAAGAATCATGCCAGAAAATGTATGGACTCCGTCTAGGCCTATCTAATCCGCGTAAGTTGTGTATTTGTGTAAGTTGTGTATTTGCAAATTCTACCTAGCAAAATCGTAAATTATGGTGAAGGCTGGTAAAAAAAAGCTGCTGTTAGTTACCAGCCCTTTCGGCTGGTGCAAAAAAATCTTACTTTCTTGCCCTGTATTAGTAATTTACTAATTAGATTTAATTAGCAATAGTATCATTCATATTATCAGGAGTAAGATAATATAGAATCTAGTTCTATATTATCTTACTCCTGATATTATCATTATGACATATTCGCGGTAGCTCTCTAGTACTATAGCCCGCGTACAGTTGCCGCTGGCAGTGGCAACTGTACGCGGGCTATAGTACTAGAGCTATATTCGCGGTGGCTACGCGTCCGGAACCGGTCGCCTAGCCTCCAGGCTACGTATCCGGATATCCACTCACTCGGTGATCGTGCGACTTGCGTACACGCATGATTGCGCAACGGGACGCTCTGCTGATTGCCGTAAATATACAATAATAATCAATATATGCACTGCTGGCGTCTATCCTTTAATCCGTCCTCTCTCGCTCTCTCTCTCTTTCTCACACACACGTACAGCTCTCTCTCTCTCTCTCTCTCTCTCTCTCTCTCTCTCTCTCT
>NW_014578012.1:41506-64208 GCF_000485595.1 Priapulus caudatus | reverse complement strand
ACTTAAATGTTACGTTTATAACCGTAGCAACAGACCTCAGATGAGCCCAGACGCTCTGCGGCTCTTGTTATTCTATTATTATTTTGAATTTTTCGATGGCTTTGCCCATGCAAAACAAACATTTTCACCCCACATGCAGTGCTTCAAATTTACACACAGAGTGTCCCAGATTGCATCTCAGAGCTTCTACAATCAAAAAAAATTTCGGGGGGGGGGCATGCCCCTGGACCCCCTACCACGCAAACCGCCTTCGGCGATTTGCAACTATGACCGTAAAGGCAGCACCCCCATCCCCCATGCTATAATGAAAAAGCTTGGAGAACCCTGTATATATATATATATATAATTAAGTATAAACTACTGTTTATTACACCTATTGCTCATACATTATTTTGTACAGATGTAACTTAGAGCTCTGCCTGTTTTGTTCTGCTCATTCCGTTTGTTCATTTTTGTTTAGTTTCTTGTTCACCTTTATTCAGTTTTATTGTTCATATGTTTTGATCATTTTTACTGTCATGTTTTTACGGTTTCCCATGCTCACCACCCACTTGGGCAACCAAGTATATTATAATAATGACCCATCTGCCTACTATATTTTTGTTATATATTTTCCTTTGAGGGGTGGCAGACTTTGATAACCTGCGGGTTCTTTCGCCTCACCTGTGCTTCCTTTGTAAACTAGGTTAACAATGACTTGTATATTTCCTATTTGCTGCTATACACTGTATATACACGACTTATGCACAAATAAACATCATGAATTTTGAATCAATTTGTTCACGCTATACACAAAACAGCAAACACTGTAATTGATGCTAATAAATATTAAATATTAGAAAAGTGAAGTAGTGCGAAACAAATGTAGGCGAAAAGCGCCTTTGGTGTCTACTGGCGACACCCTCTACAGTAGCAGTGCTTTTAATTATTGTATTTTTAGCTCATCTGACATAGTCAGATGCAGCTTGTAGAATCGCAGGATTGTCCGTCCGTCCGTGCGTGCGTGCGTGCGTCCGTGCGTGCGTGCGTCCGTGCATCCGTCAACAGTTGGGCACAAATCTTAACCGCTCGACGTACGGTCACGATATTGTGGGCGTGTGGGGGTAATCCGAAAACGAGTTGGGATGTCGAAGCTGGGCGTCAAAGGTCAAGAGGTGCAAAGAAAAAAATAAAATTTATTTTTCGGGGGCTACTTTTCAAGCTCGCGTTGGATGAAAATAGCACTCTAAAATTTGGTTTTCATTGAACTCTATGCAAATTTCCGGGGGCTCTTTTTGGCATTTCCGGTGTTCTTTTTGGCATTTCGGGGGCTAAATCGCCCCGAGCCCCTGTGTATTTTTTCCACTGAAGAGGTGTAAAAGAAGGGGGAACATTCCCTCCTTAACTTAAGGTATAGGGAGGAAATGCAGAATTGCGGGACAAATCTAAACGGCTTGACCTAGGCTCGTGATAGTCGGTGTATAGCATCATGGTAGGAAAAGCCATCACTGCTGCCGCGAAAATTGGAGCGTCACAGCTGTTAAAGTCGGTCACATTGGGGCACAGGGCAGATTTTATGACATTTTCTTGAGGACTTGGCTCTGACGTGAGCCGATTGGTCAAAAACTTTTTTCAGCTATTTCAGCCGCGTTGACTCACCATTTTTATGGCTTTATTGAAAGCGGACCATGAAATGTACTGTTCCGCTGCACATGCGAATAGTATAGTGTCGGATAACCTTTTGACCCTCAAGGAGGCGTATTAAACATGGATTTGTTGACGGGTGTTAACAAAGGACTGAACTGCTTTTGCTATTAGAGCCCCTCCCCCCACCATCCCCCGCTCCTCCTCTCCCCTCCCCCACCCCCTCCCCCGCCCTGCTTGTATCGGTCCCCCACCCCCACTTGTTCAATTAATTAAATATGCTCTGGTTCTGGTTGCACTCTACATCTGTTGCAGTTAGCTCTAATTTACATTTATAGCTCAATGGCTGATCTGATCGACACGACCAGTCGTGTGGTGATAATACGCCACCTTCCTGCAGATTTGAGCACTGAAGAAAAAGAAGACTTTCTGAAACATTTTGGTGCAAAATGCGTCAAGTGCATGGGAACCACTGGACGAATGGTAACGTATACATAAGAAGTACATAATAAACGACCAAGATTGCTTCCAATTTCTTGCAACTGTCATCATATGGTTAGAAGGGGCACAAGTCTTTGAGTGATGTTTAATGTAAAAGCATGTAAGTTTACATAAAGGCTTGGTTGTACAATTATACTCGGGTGTATGCCAACTAATAATAACACCTTCATTAAGTGATGAAATAAAAACTATTCTTTTCCAGAAACATACAGCATTTGCCACTTTCCCCAGTGAGGAGGAAGCTTGCAAGGTAAATTTCGTAATGCTAACTTTATTCATTTATAAATGTAAAATTTGTGGACCCTATATGTGTGTCAGGTACATACATATTCCTGTAAGCAATGAAGCAGATTCTTTCAAGTGTACTAATCCTGTCCAGAGTGACTATATGCTATGTCAAGGCTAGAGTGGGATCGAGGTAACAAGCAAGTTATGACATGTTATATATCTTCACACGGTCACCGACTGCTAACACTGAATTTGTAGAGGCGGTATTTCTGTCTACGTAGAGGGCTGTACTTTACTTTACTTTACTTTAATGTTTGGTATTTTTCAGGCTATAAAACGGCTGCACCAGTTGGAAATACTAGGGCACAAACTAGTGGTGGAATATGCTAAGCAACAGCATCAGGAGTTTGTGCCGTCTGAGTCAGAGTACAAAAGGTTGTTATTACCCCTGTGACAATGGAGCAATATTTTATTCACAATAAAAAGAAAACTTTAACAAAGGTTAGCCACACAAGCACTTCTTTGGGGAACAGAAAAACAATAATTGTCTCGTTTATTGCATAAATAATGTGTCATAATTGAAGTACATTTTAACCATGTGTTATATTTTTATGAGAGGAGAACTTGAGATAATATGCATTTGCAACTATATTTAGATAAAATCACTGACAGTTGACAACATTTGATAATCAGATTAGACCCACTCAAAGACACCAAGGTGAGTGAGGTAGAGAAGAAGAAAAAGAAGAAACGGGACACAGTTGATGACAGCCTAACAGAACTACAAAAGAAACTGGATGCTGTGGCACCCCACTTGGGGTAGGTGGCGCCATCTGCTGGTAGAAATTTCTGAGTGATTTTGTGTGCATTGCTACACCATCCTAATGGCCAGTGCAACGACTATGGCAAGAAAATAATTACAAATTTCATCATGTCACTATTAAATTACACTTGCACCCCTTCAGATGAACTCTTTAGTGATAAAGCAGTGTTGTGTTTGCTTTCAGTCTTACTTATGCAGCCAGTGCCAGGTTGCGATACAGATATCCGCAGCCAAATGTGACGATACTCACCAATATAGCTAATGCGCTGGCATCGGTACCTAGGTTCTACACGCAGGTAACTAATATAAAAATGAAGTGATGTTACTGTCAGTATCAACATGCATATATTTCCATTTGCAACTATCACCGTGAAGTTTATAGCAAGCTTTACTATAATCATAACAAATGCACCCGTTTCTATCTAGCTTCCATGACTATGGTTCGGATCAGGGTTGATGTAGGGCTAGTTTTAGCATTATGGCTAAGCATTGCCTAATGTGCATAACTCGGCTACTTGCTTCAGATAGGATAGCTGTTCTGATATTTCATTAGGTGCTGCATCTGATGAACAAGATGAATCTTCCTGCACCTTTCAGCGTCATCACAGCGACCCCGGACGTGGTAGGTAGAGGGTGCTGGAAAAACTTATACTAACCTCTAGTAGTTAAAGATTCACACCAAATACCATTCACACCGTGTTATCAGGGAATACTGCAGCCGATACACCAGCACTCGAGTAGCTAACCCTCTCTCTGGTAACACTTTCCCAAGCGACTTCATTCAGCTTGACAGAGACAGCTCGACTGGTGGTTGAAATGGCCGTCAACAGGTCAATGATTTATCGTTATTTTGTTATAACTTACAAAGTCGTTCGTAATGTTATTACGAAAGGCGATGAACACATATCAAGATTCTCTAGCAATGTTACGTGCGGCGAGGACATTATCACGAGCACTTTCGCAGCGTAGCGTAGACCAACCGCGATGCTTGAACTCTCTTTCCAGCCTCTAGGGCAGGAAGTTTTCGAAGGAAGACAGGAGGCAGAGGACATGGAACTCGGCAGTTCTCCGGAAAGTTCCGAGCTGGAGAGCGAAGGCGAGAGGCGTGATAAGCCTGATCGGTTAGTATGTGTGTGTGGTATTGTGTGGGAGGGAACGGGGTGAGTAGGGTCAGCCTTGGAATAACGCGAGCAAAGGGCTTGTGGCCCCGCGCAAAAGACGAATATACATTGATTCCGGCAGAGTATAATTTATGGACGAATGTGGGAAAATCAGGGTACACCCCGACAGTACGAGCAGTACTGCATCCATAATAGTCGGTCGTACAAACAACTTTATAATGAACTTTTAAATTGCACAGCTGTATTGTTATTTACAACAAGATTAAAGGCCTCACACTGTGAAGCGTTATTTTGGCTCTCGCGTTTGCTAAGCTAGCTCGGGGAGGTGGCGGCAGCTTTTATGGTTTGTCGATGGACGATTGATCGATGGCGTCTTGTCTTCACATTCAAAAACATTACGGGATAATGGGAATGGGGAACTTGCTCGTTGTTCTTCGTATGCGAGAACGTGCACTGTGATGCGATCCGCGAATTGCTTCTACGTAAGCGAATTGCACACAATTTTCTCACAGCATGTATGCGAAATGCAGTGCAGTACAATATGGCACATGTGCACTTCAGCAACACAATACAACATCGTACAAGTAAACTACAGTACGACAATTAGTTACTGGGGTTTCTGGTAGCATGTATGCGATTTGAAACGCAATACATACAAGTAAACCACAGTATGACAATTTTCAGTGTCAGTCAACTGTTTTGCCTGTAGCTCACACGTCAGCATGTCATGTGGCGCTGTGTAAATGCAACGCGACCTTTTCAGGGTCGTACCGATTTTGCAAAAACGGCCAGCGAGAAGGAAGGCGAGGCCAATCGCTAAGCGACCGAGGTTGCAGCAGCTCATCAAAATGCCTGAAGCTCCACCTAGTGGGCACGTTTCGAAACCGGAAGAGGTGTTTGAGCTGCCAACCGGTCAGACGGCGAAGAAGTTGGAGATAAGGATATCTTCAGAAACCGACGCTGCAAATAGTACGTGTACAAGCGTGTTAAGATTGTTTGCTTAAGTGCCCATTCATGTTTTGGTATGTCATCTTAAAGTAATTATTGCGAGAGTTTTCCAGTGTTTTCACCAATTTCATGACACCTACCGTTATTGCTTGAGTAACAGCAATTGTCTAGACTAGAGTAACAATAAAATGTCTTAGAACCTTCGTATTCACCGAAAACTGCCAGTTTCGAACTAATCGTTTTTGTAAACATTTGTTTTCTGTCATCTTGAACTAACAGGAAGTATGGATTAGCTTGTGGCGCCACCGCTTATCTGCCGTAGACATAGTACAGGCATGCACTTGTTTTCAATTCATCACCGACACAAATACAAGTTTACCAATTCTGCCATTAGGCATTATTGGCATACGATAAAATTGCTGTTACGATGTGGTCAAATCCATTTTTCTATGCTATAACTGCATAAAATCTTAGTATTTTTAATGTTGGTGTAATCAGTGATATTTCCGCTGTCAGGTGAGACTATATTCAGCTATATTTATTTTTTCTGAGCAAAAATCTCGCAATAGTTTAAGATAAATTTTGTTTTCACTTGCCATGGAAATTTTATACTAACAATCAAGTCTAATATCCTTGCCAAATGATTCTAGGGTGGACGCGTAGCCTAGCGGCTCCTCGTCCGGAACCGGTCACATAGCCACGGCCTAATTTATTATATGCAGACGGTCTGTCCTAGACTAGTACTAAGTACTAAGTAAGGCTGAGAGGGTCTATGTCCCCGGGCAGAGTACTGCCTGGGTACGGTCCGGTATACCGGAACGTACCCTGGTACTAAATACTACCATCTAATAGTAATATGCCGGACCGTACCTCGCCTACTCCACTAACGCTGATAGGGTCTATGTCCCCCAGGGTACTGCCAGAACGTACCCTGGTACTAAATACTGCTGATAGGGTCTATGTCCTCCAGGTTACTGCCGGAACGTACCCTGGGTACGGTCCGGTATACCGGAACGTACCCTGGTAACTATCTAGCTGATATGGTTAGGGTTAGAGTTAGGGTTAGGGAGTAGGCGTAGGCGACTCCCTAGACTCGTTAGTGGAGTAGGCGAGGTTTGGTCCGGCATATTAGATAGTAATATTTAGTTCCAGGGTACGTTCCAGCAGTACCCTGGGGGACATAGACCCTATCAGCCTAAATACTACTATCTAATATGCCGGACCGTACCTCGCCTACTCCACTAACGAGTCTAGGGAGTCGTCTACGCCTACTCCATAAGCCTAACCCTAACCATATCAGCTAGATAGTTACCAGGGTACGTTCCGGTATACTGGACCGTACCCAGGGTACGTTCCGGCAGTACCCTGGGGGACATAGACCCTATCAGCGTAAATGGATAGTAAATAGAGTCCTTACTTATTCTGTCTTGCAAATAGTTGTTGCTACTACGTACGATGGGAGCTTCCATCTTTAATCTTAAGACACTTAAACGTACGCGCCATCTCGTGGCAACTTTTATAACGATCCCAACGAACATTCCTTTGAGAAGGTTCCTGATACCATCCCTGTGCCTTCCACTGTTTCGGCATGTATGTGAACACATTTGGGACTAAAAGGGTTTACTAAAATCCCACCACTCCACCACAGAGTCACCGCAGTAGACGTGAGATAAGCGCTGTCGCTCCGCGGCACTTGTTCAGTTATGTTTTGCTCACGATTCTATTCTGTTGTATGATTACTGTCCATGTAACTATTACTGTGTAATATGGTTCTTGCCTGTGTTCAACAGTGTGTATATGTGCATTTTGCAGCTTTGTTTGTTGCTATACAGTTTGTTTGTTTTTGTGTTCACCTTTGTTCAAATTTCTTGTTTATTTTGATATGATCATTTTGTTTACTCTCTCTCTGTCATTTTTTTGCTGTTTCTCATACTGTATATATGTGCATTTTGCAGTTCTGTTGCCACACAGCTCTAACATGTTGTAAGAAAAGCTAATACTGTCAATGCAACTATTGTATCTATTTATAGTAATAATAGTAATTATAGTAATAATCTATTTATAGTATAACTATTGTATCTATTGCGCCTATTTATATAGGTAAACGTGTGTGTATATATATATATATATATATATATATATATATTAGCCCCAAGAAGAGCACACCTGCCTTTTCCCAAAGCGTGGCCATGGTACCCGCAACGTTTTGAGCCTGTCCCCACAGAATCTTCCTTAGGTGATTGTTTGATAATGCGGGCAACAACTAACATGATAATGCCTTTAGCTCTGTTCTTCCCCTTATTCACAACAGGCAAATTTCTTCTCTACTAACTCATGCTCGCTGGTCTTTATTTACGGGGGAACATCCCGCTCTACATTGTACTGCAGCTAACTGCGATATATATGGTAAAAAGGTTCTCTTGAAATTTTCCCTTATATATCTCTATGTCTTTAATTACCACCCCTTTCTCCATATGATTGGCTGCCTTTAGAAAGAGTTTTTTCACACGTATTGTCCATGATTCTCGTGTTTCCCAGCCTTCTATTTATCAATAAACGTTCTTCGTTCACAGTATGCGTGAGCAAGATCGTTCCAGTCACAATCATATGGAGAAAGAGGAGGAAATAAATACACAGCTAGGAGCTATCTAAAAAGGCAGCACATATCAATAAATAGGAGAAAGGTCTCCATAATATGTATGATTGTGCGCCTTTACATAGCTCTAGTTTCTTTTATCCACCATCCTTTCTCCACTACATTGTCTCCCCCGCCTTTTATAATATTCCCACCGATAATGTTCATGAGTCGCTGTTTTCTTCGCGCCCGCCTATTATCATCAATCGTCTCCTCCTGTCATCCCTTCCCCCCCAGCGCATTCTACCTCGTCCTATTCCAATCAGACGTTAAAAATTCCTGCACTGATAGCTTTACGCTATCCCCGCAATTTTCCTCATCTTGCATCTAATATATTCCTTCATCTAATTTCCTAAATATTTAAGGTGTGCTCTTTCGTTTCTCTTTCACAAACGTGAACAATCCCACTCCCCCCTTAGTTTAATACCTCGCATATAGGTTGGGGCACCTAACAGTTCCCGTGCCAGCTGTTTTGGGATCGAAGGCGTGGACCCCACGCTCTTCTTCTACCTTATATATGATAGTCATTGTCCATAGTAAAGGCTAGGTTACTGCTTACTGTCCTTCCAACGTTCTCGTCCTTACCCAGTAACCTGCTGCATTCTATATATTCCTTTGTCTTTACCCCTCGGTATTTTTTCTTGCTTACTCGCACTCACCTCATGTAGTTCGACACAGTTTTCTATTCATTGTGTTTAAAGCTCAGTAGCAGCGCTCTGTGAAAACGCGACACACAGTACACGATTAACTGGCAGTATGAAATGCCAACAAATGCAATTCAACTTACAGCTTCTTCCAAGATTGAAAGCTGGAACATGAATGGCTTGGAAAGCGTGAAACTCTTACCTATACAACCGATGGACAGTTTGTGTTGAATAGTAATGTACCTAATCAACGTGTGACGTTATACAATCGCGAAATTTAATAGCATATGTGTGATCAATCATGCTTTGAACATCGATCTAATAAACGCATAGTAACTATATTATGTGTATTTCAATCTCCTATAGTAAATGTATATTACAAACAAGACAATCACGCACGTACGCACGCCAGCGACATCTAATACACGGAAGTAAACCAAACAACACAAGAGGAGGTAAAATTGGAAAGGAGGAGGAAAGAAAAAAATGATAAGAACATCCAAAGCAGCACAATGCATTGGATTTCGTTAAAACAATTGGTATCACAGAAAATACACAACTATAAAAAAGTATCTGAAAAACACTTTGTATCAGTGATTTCTCGATAACATGTCATGTACGCTTGTTAATGGCCATGTACGTTCTTTTAATCAAAAAAGCTTCAAATTTGAAGCTGATTTGTTTATTACGTGAAATACAAAGTAAACCTGCATTGCCAACATTACCACACGTAAATATTAATCCACGAACAATAATACATGTGACGTACCGACATACACACGCACAGTACAGACGTATACACCACCTTTCATCCAACATCACACCGAATTTCGATGGAGAAACCTACCACAGGATTATGACCCAGCTGCGACCTGACTACCGACCTATAGGCGCAGTGGACCTACCAGATGGAAGATAGGTTGAATATATATTATATATATATTTACAAGATTTAACATCCTAGTTGAATAATATATATACCCCGCCCCCCCTCTAAAATATATGACACCTACCAAATACACTCGCACTCTCTATACACTCCTCGACTCGGCCACCACCTACACGACCCAGATAGCGTCTTACTGACGAATACCTAACACGACGCAGTTTTATCCGTCGCCGCACACATAACGAATACATGCGCCTGCTATTGACCAATACCCGTGCCATGAAAATGATTAGTAGACATCGTTGTGACCAACGTCGCTTTCCAACGCAAATAATTAATAACTAAGCTACAACGATAAATTTAACGCAGACTATAGATCGAATACATAACCCTCCCACCCTATCAGCCGATACGACGACCTACTAGTATGAGGACAGCTACAGACGTACATATCCGCGTAAAAACCTCATCGAATTCCAGAAAATATCGCTACCATCGCCATAGTTACAAATTCATCAAATCATACTTGTACGATCGATTACAAAACCTAATAATACGAATTAACTGCATCGCGAAAGCCAACACGCCACGGCGGCCAAGCTACACGAGGGATACAGCGGCACGGTTTCTCATGCACGCACTGCGCGCACGGGTTCTCACGCACAGCACGCCGCACGGTTCTCACGCGCACTTACGTTTTTTTTTTTTTTTTTTTTTTCCCGGGTTGAGCACGGTTATCTCACGCACGCACGGCGCACGGTTTCTCACGCACGCAAAACACACACCGAATCACGTTCGCCCTCAATTCATCCCCGGACCTGATCGGCTCAACATCCATAAAATCCAAATCAATTAAACTCATCTATCTAATCACTTCACATAGAATCTAATATCAATCTAAAACAAAACTTCAAAATCGAATCAGTGACTACTCGACGCCGTGCGACTAACAGAGCAATGCCAGTGAGACTACATGGAAATAGATTTAGTTCAGGCGCGTCCTGTCGCCATAGCACAGTAAGTTCACATAACCAACTTCAAGGTATTATCTGATTATTACTAACGACTATACAAGGGCTTAATCCATGAAACTACTATGAATACATTATATACTATACACAACGCACGCGCCAAAGACACGCGCACCACACCGGCGCACACACATTACACAATATAACACGAAAACACCCAGGCACCAGACACCACGCTCGGACGCACGTAGTACCATAAATGTAGATACACATATTATCTACTCGCCCACTATGCTCGTTACGACGAATGACGCACACGATATTTCCTTAAATCCGCCCATTCAAGTATAATTTATGAAAAAGGACTGGCCAGAGGTGACCTTAGGGCGGGAACCCAGGGATTAGTGGCCTCAGCTAGGTCAAGGTCACGGGTCAAACAGATGAAGATAGATAGAAATTAATATGATTTGGGGAGGCCTTCACACAGAACAAGGTCACAAGTCAATTGATAATGATAATAATAGATAGATATAATAGATAGATAGATAGGATAGATAGATAGAAGAAGATAGATAGATAGATAGATAGATAGAAATAGATATAGAAGATAGACTAGATAGATAGATAGATAGATAATAATAAATAATAGATAGATAGATAGATAATATAGATATATGATAGATATGAATATAAGATAGTAGATAGATCGATAGATAGATAAGAAAGATAAAGATAGAAATAGATACGATAGATAAAGATAATAATAATAATAGAAGGATGATAGAAAAAACGATAGAAATAGATAATATCGCGAAGTGGATCGGCAGGGGAGACTGAATTCCACAGCCGCGCTGTCCCTGCGAATCACTGCAAGGTACGTGACAGACTACGTATCCCTTATGCCAGGTGCGTGTTGTAATTTCTACCAGCCCAGCGCACCTAGCGCAATGAACGAACGACAATTTTCCAAGGATATTTCCTTAGATTCTAAAATAATTTTTTAAACATTTAACCCAAAAATAACAAAGCAAATTGCAGAACGAACACTCAATGCGTACCCAATAAGCAAGAAAAAATTCAAGCCGGATATCCGCGCCAGAAGTATTAGGAACATAACAGAACGACACACTCAAATTATTATATAAACTATTGAAACCCGCCTACCGCGGCTAGGACGTGATGATGAGAGTTTTAGTTGCAGCACATTTTGTTTTATGGTAGATCAATACAAATACATTGCAATCCTATGCTACATTAACACATAACCTTTGGCAGTACACAGAAAAACACACACCCACACGAAACGGTTTGTTTATTAATCTAGAGTTGATGAACGGACTCCAAATTAGAATATAATAGATTATGGGTATATTACGTATAAGACCGTAATATTACGTAGCCGCATGTTTCCGAGTGGTCGGACCAGTAATATCAGTTTACGGCTTTATCGTTCTACCAGCCAGCTCATCTGGCGAACGACGAAAAATACGTGCTGTGCATCACCGGCGACCTCAATTGGACATTGATAATCGATTCTGCACCATCCTACCGATCGACATCCCGCATTGCTATGAGCTCTCCAGAGAGAATAAACCAATTCCACAAAGCACCTTGATTCATTCAGTCCTCGAGAGGAAACCAATGGGTGTAACACGGCTCCGGTTTTCCCACTTTGCCGTTCAACAATCTGTGAAACTGAAACGATTCGATGGCCAAAGCTACCTGAATAACTCATGATTACATAGCCTTCTACTATCATGAGGCTACACAAATCAGACACCACACATCACACGAAAAGGAACAACAGAATAAATTGAAAACCTGTTGAAACAAAACGAAAATACAAACGAAGGGAAAACAAAACACACCCCCTATCAGGCAATGTTTACCTGTGGTTTTTGTTTTTTAAACCGACAAAACGGGTTCAACCAGAGTAAAGTTAAAACCCCCGTACTCATCGGTCTCTGTAAATTGGCGCTACTTGATCCAAACTGACGGCGAGCTTCATAAAAACATACATACATACATACAACATTCGCCAATTTATAGTAAATATGACAAATATACACCACACATTCCTCGCGCACTAGACAAAACACATAAATGTACATACAATATACAACTACATCCTCACCGTGGACAAAAATAGCGGACGCACCGCCCCCCCCCCATCCGCAGGCAGAGCGTGACCCCCCCACCCCCTACCACACCCTTTCCGCGCACCAACAAACACCCTCCAGGGTCACCAACCCCACCACACGACCACTATTAACACAACCCGCCCACCCCCCCCCCGCACCTACATACCCCTCGCTAGCCACCTCACCCCGTCAGCGACAGTCCCGTACGCTACCCAGGGAACACGTACTACATCGACCAAATAAGCTCGTCTCACAGAAACGCAATCACATCGAACTAGGTACATAGAATCACAGTTAAGACGACACGGGGCCCAACCGCTGGGCTACAAGATTATCTAACTACGAAGAAAAAGGTAACGCTTGAAATATAACACTTAAGTCATACGAAACGGCCGGGGGGGTACCAACACCGAGGACTGTAAAACTGAGCACCTATATCCCATCATTAAATCATCTCTAATACACCACAAGACGCAGAAAGACAACTGCATACATCCACCCTTACTACTACGCAGTGTAAATGTGAGCCGTCAACGGTTATTCTAAAAGAGCATATAAGAGTTCAAGGATTGCGAGGAGCTCAAAGCAAGAAGCGATTCAAGCCGGCGAGAATTTTAACCAATGCTGTGCGGGTGCAACTCTGTTAATAAAATAGGGAAGCGACCAGCGTCTGGGCAAGAAATCAATCGGTTTCGCCAGTTCGGGAATCAACCGGATTACGCCCCGGGATAGACTCGTCATCAACACAAAGCATGTATATAACCACCCACTGACGATGTAACAACATTCATACAGAACAGCCATTCGGAGTAATACTCACGAAGTCTAATGATAATTTATAATAATCCGTTATTTATTTCAGAGTAAATGTCAGACGTTCCAATCAGGCGAAATCGCGGGAATTATAATAAATCGATACAGGAAAAACTTAATAATGGAACAGAAAAAACGCCTTCGATATAAAGCATCAATTCCTTCTCTGCTAATTGCCAGGCGACTTAAAAGAACTTAATTACGTGCATCTGGCCGTCTCAAAGCAAAACATCGTGATCGCACTGGGACCAACAGGGAGATAATCTCACCGGGACCATACTGCAGCTTTCCCGAACCACAATGAATACTGACAATTCATTCCGGGAAAAAACCGTATAATGCGAACTGTGAGCCGCTTCCACTGATCATGTGAAATACAATAGAACTCACACGAAGAAACCGGATAAGTGCATCTCGGTGTGAACAGATCTCCCGGCGAGTCATGGAAAGACACATAAAACCACACGGGAGAGACGTATAACCGATCTTGGAATGCACCTCAACAATCGGTCGAAGACACACAAAACCACACAGAAAAAACGCGGGTATAATCGACTGTAAACGCATTCTCCTTTTGGAATGTAAACACATGAGAACCACACGGAAGAAACCGTCTAAGTGCGATCTGGTGAATGCTGCCCTCACGACAATCGGTGCTGTAAGAAAACACATAAACTCACACGGTAGATAAACCGATAAAGCACTGTGATCCTACCCTTCACACAACCGTGGATTGAAGAATACACCATGAGAACTCACTACGAAGAAACCGTAGAAAGGCACGGTAGCCGCCCGCACACAATCGGTGCTGTGAA
The DNA here is from genome assembly GCF_000485595.1 of Priapulus caudatus. NCBI lineage: Eukaryota > Metazoa > Priapulida > Priapulimorpha > Priapulimorphida > Priapulidae > Priapulus > Priapulus caudatus. The sequence goes on along the minus strand of NW_014578012.1, from coordinate 50,056 downwards.
ACAACAGCATGAAACTCACACGGGTAAAAACTACTAATGCATTGTGACCCTCTCCATCTGGAGTCAGTTAAAGGACACAATGAAACTCGTTCATTATTTTTTCTAATCTTTATTCATCCATATTTTAACTTCAAATTTAAAACGATCCTTTATTACACTCATAACATCATACATTAACACATCCCTTTACATCAAAAAGTAACTCTTAACAACACACACATTACTTTTATAGAACAGTTATTACTAATCTGCTTAGTGCTGAACCGTGAACACAGATCACGCTAAATTCGCTGAACCGTAATGAGTGAACAGCCATGTGGAACAAATGTGATACAGCATGTGTGAACACAACCACAAAGAGAACATTATGATGAAGACACCAGCGAAGTAAGCAGCATGGTTGAAGACAACGGATGAATATGAACATTATGAGTGAAGACAACCATGAAGATGAACAGCATGAGTGAAGACACCATGAACTATGGAACATTACTGAGTGAAGAACAACCATGAAGTATGAACAGCAAATGATGAAAAGACAAACAATGAACGTATGAACAGCAAATCGAGTGAAGACAACATGAAGTAATAACATTATGAAAGTGAAGACAACCATGAACGCTATGAACTATTATGAGTGAAGACAACCCATGAAGTAATGAACAGCAAGATTGACGACAACGCATGAAGCTATGATACAATTATGAGTGAAAGATCAACGCAATGAGTATGAACAGCATGAGTGAAGACAACCTATGAAGTATGAACAGCATGAGTGAAGACAAACATGAAGTAGAACACAATGAGTGAAACAACCATGAACGTTATGAACAGCCAAATGATGAAGACAACCACTGAAGTATGAACATTAATGAGTGAAACAACCATGAACTATGAAGCATTAAATGAGTGAAGACAACCATCGAAGCTAATGAACAGCATGAGTGAAGAACAACCATTGAACTATGAACATTAAAATGAGTGAAGACAACCATGAACTATGACATTATGAGTGAAGACAACCATGAACTATGAACATTATGAGGTGAAGACAACACGAAGTATAAGCAGCATGAAAGTGAAGACAAACATGACGTATGAAAGCATTTATGATGAAGAGCAACCATGTAACTATGACATTATGGAGTGAGACAACCATGAACTATGACATTATGACGTGATAGACAACCACGAAGTAATGAACAAGCAGGGGACGAGTAAGACAACTCAGAGTATGATACATTATGAGTGAAGACAACCATGAAGTTATGGAACAGTCATGGTTGAAGACAAACGCTAACTATGAACAGTTATGAGTGAAGACAACCACAAAGTAATGAAACTATTATGAGTGAAGACCAACGTCATGAAGTATAAGCATTATGAGTGCATAGACAACCATGAAACTATGAACATTATGAGTGAAGACCAACCATGAGGTAGAAACATTATGACGTGAAGCACCAAACCATGACGTATGAACAGCAGATGAAGACTAACCATGAAGCTATGAACCATCATGAGTGAAGAACAGCCCCCCATGAGATATGAACATATGAGTGGACAGACAAACCATGAACTATGAACATATGAGTGAAGACAACCATGAACTATGAAGCATTATGATGAAGACCAACGCACGAAAGTATGAACAGCATTGGAGTGAAGACATACCATGACGTATGAACAATTATGATGAAGCAACAACCATGAAGTATGAACAGCATGGTTGAAGACAACCATGAACTATGAACATTATGAGTGAAGACACCAATGACTATGAAGCAGCAATGTAGGAAGACAACCATGAGTATGAACAGCATTGTTTAAGACAACCAGTAAGTATGAACATCGGTGAAGACAACCATGAAGTATGAATCAGGCCATGAGCTGCAAGACAACCAGACGTATGAAACATTAAATGAGCTCAACATACAATGAACCGTAATGATCGTGCACTATCTATAATGAACGCGAACATGACGAGGGGAACCTGCGCTATCCAATAAAAACGACGTGATACAACAAATATGTTCCCAGTTTATGTGGGAAAGTTATTGAATGACAGTTATTTTGTTAAGGCCTATTATGCCTTTGACATAATTATGACGTGATTGTCGTAATTTTTATACCACTAGCGTTCACCTCTAAATGAGTGCCATTCGAATTTGCTTGTAAACTGTGATCGTTATATTTCTTACATTTATTAGAGATTTAAAACAATTCATGTTATCAGAATGACAATTTTTGTTTTATTACCACATAATCCTAAATCCCCAAAATAATCCTATTACAAATGCTTCGCCATTTAACAACTTAGAGCCTTATCAAGATGTTGTAACGACTTGAAAATGGCTCACAATCTTTTCCGAATGTTTGTGCAAGTTTTCATTACTTCTCAGCGTAACACATGATGCCATCGGATACATGTGTACAGTACCAGTGGTACTGTGTACAGTACCCAGTAGGGAAAATGAACATATTTCATAACATCAGTTAATTTGCATGCAAGTCGCTTGGATCTCCTCGTCACATCTCTTTGCTCCTATTTTTTAATTTAGTCGTCGTTCTGATTTCGCGTGCGTCTTTTGGACGAGCGGACCTTCGCAAACACCTGAATATCTAGTTAAGGATAATGCTGCCCCAGTGTAGTGCAGGGTTTTTTATTTGCTGATGGGGCAGACTACCCCTGCTTCCGGATTATACTTCTCGCTAAAACACTTTGTACAAAAAATAGGGCATTTTAGATACATTTTGGAATTATTTTGTGGCTATTATTGATTAACTATTGATCATTATTTAAAAATAATTACCTCAAAATAAGATCCAAAATCCAATCAACATCGAGCGGAAGCATCAAAATAATAAACAATTCGCAAAGCCCTGGGCAAGCCACAAATATGGGGCAACCCAAAATAAAACCTGGATTGTAATACGAACCATTATCTTACACGTGGCATCAAAGATGCCCCGAGAACCAAACGCCAACATTTTTTTTTTTTTTTTTTTTTTTTTTTTTTTTTGAAAGCTTACTCGAATAATTGGACATAATTCTGTCGCGATATTCACATGTACCATCACGAGGTCCGTAATTAACACGTTCAAAAGGATACGACTACTAGAGGTTTCTTGTCGAAAGCACATAGCTCCTATTGGTATGCGGTCCCAGAGCTTCCTTTGGGGTTCGTTCCATCATTGGCTGAGAGTTATAATGCTGGTCCCTGTCCATTCGACCTTCTTTCATTCAGTCTGATATCGAACCGCAACGTAACAGGCCAAACTACGTAAAATGTCAAGATGACAGAACAGATTAAAGTGATACTAGGATTTACTGCATATCAACTGTTACTTACTGTTAAACAATATCGCTACACCCACACGTGACTTGTTACCAGATACCTAATAAATTGTATAATTAATTATACACAACCTACGAAATTTGAACGCGCACTTGACACCCGCGACCTGTGCTGCCACCCTGAAAAAGTTGCGCGATTTTCCGCAATCATATTTCGCAGTTACAGAAACGAGCGGCTAATCCAGCAAAGGTGCAATAATAGTTTAATAACTAAATGCTACTTTAAGCGACGATTCATGCTTTAGGACAAATTTATCCAAGATATTACTGAAAACTATATGTCATTTATAAGATATTACAATACCTTTTGCTTTTTAAATTAATAAATAAGAACACCCATCCGTCTGTACCCTTGGCCTGAAACCAGTCGTTTGCCGCAAACTTTCAGCATAACGTGGCGCCTTATGTGGCGCCCACCGTCCGTTGCTATCAAAACTGTAGTCGGTAGTTCTTAACATTAAAAAAAAACAAAAATTTCTAAACAATGTGATTGAAACTGAAACCTTTTAATGTAGCGTAATTTTAACACTAAATTAACTGAAAATAATCCTAGAACCTAGAGTAAAGGATCCCTTTAAATACTGTATATATGTATGAGGAGGATCTTTTGAAAATTGCACATTGTTATTCAATTATTACCTACTACCAATCATGCGAATTTAATAAAATGAAATACATACATAAATGACTGAACAAATTAAAATAAAATTATATATATATATATATATAGTATATTATAAACTTTCTCAAAGTATATCGTAAATCATCTTACAAGTTAGTTGCTTCCTCCGTGTTTTCCACGTAACGACCAAAGATGTAGCGCAAATCCTGCAAAACCAACAATGAAAATGGCAAGAAATCGACTAGCATGACAGACGGTTGAGCACTAGCACGTTCAGTGGTCTCGCGATGTGCATGCACTCCTTAACGAAATTCTCTCCGAATAACCTTGTTCTCTCAAACACTGCTTGGCTAGATTCTTCAAGTACAGCCGATTTGTCGGTTCTCCTGGTTCGTAATTCTTGTACACCGATAGATTCTTCATGTCTGTAAACATTGGTATCAATCTATCGTAGGACTTAGCGGTCGCCATGGTGCATAGTGTTACACCCACAATGAACACGGTTACATGTAAAAGTGCACTCAGGCAAACCCAAAGGTCGTCCTTCTATATACACGGTTGTCCAGTCCGAGGCTTACTGTAGCCAGGCAAACCTGTATAAAGGTGCGCACTCAAGGGAAACCCCAGAAATGTCCTTCATAGTCTGGCATGCATTATATAGAGGTACTTCCATTGTATAACTACCACGCAAGGAAAATCCAAACGTGTTCTTTGTGTCTGCTAAAGCTGGTTTGACTGTATGCCGAAACACGATCGCTTCGCTGCACACTACAAGGAAGGTCTTACCGTGCCGAGGCAGCCTTCCCCTTCTGCAACTCGCTTCGAGATATGAAATCCGTTATCGGTTCTTCTTCTCTGTCTCGTCCACTGCAGCACCCTGCACATCAGGTGGGGCAAAACTGGCCGAATCCTCCCTCCACCACTGGTATGCTGACCGATGGAGTGTCGTCGAACATACCTGGAACGAGTATGTATATGTATACATCCATTATTAAATTGACATATCCGTCATTGCGAGATAGCCATGCGCTCAATAGCTTTGAACATTGTTGCAGAGTCAGTTGAGCTAGACCCAGTTCCTATGCGTTTTTCCTGCGTGCACGCCGAATTGTCGACTTTGCGGCACTTCGTCATTAAGCATTGTCTTTTAGAATGTTTACTGCAATGCTGATTGGCTAGAGCTGACTGTCAATCATACCAGGTGGGTTTTCAGATGCCCTAGAATCATTTGGCAAGATATTAGACTTGATTGTTAGTAATAAGCTTCCGATGGCAAGTGAAAGCAAAATTTATCTTAAACTATTGGCAGATTTTTGCGCTCAGAAAATAAATATAGGCTGGAATATAGTCTCACCTGACAGCGGCAAATATCAACTGATCACTAAACACAAACAAAAAAAACTAATTTTACAAAAATACTTAGAGATGTTAAGAATGTTCAGAATCATATTTGAAGAGAGTTGAAGCCATTTATCACGTGAAACAATCTGGACATTGAACCCAACATAGTCCCCAACGAACAAATCAGGTAGCAATATATTAAATTATACTGTAAAAGATTTGTCGAGCACAATAATAAGCCAGATAACGTAACACTAATGGCATTGATTTTATATAGCGGTCAGAAATCACTTGATAGTTGAGGTGTCATTATGGATCTTGAAAATCATATTTGAGGCATCCCTGACCTAATATGTCTACGGCAGAAATAAGCGCGTGGCGCCACACAGCTAATTAGTGAACACGGGAGTAACTCTCTGTTCTTAAAATCGGGGTGTTTCACAGCAATTTTGATTACAGTATTGAGATAGAATTCCACAAAGCTTCTACAAAAACACATTACTTACCCGGGGGAGATATTCGCGAATTAGGATCGATTAACCCCAATCTGAGGCAGTAATATAACGTGTGAAAATCACGTAACGCTATTACATCCAATACCCCAGACACAATTAAACCTATTTAATTACTCTTACAGGCCACAAGATTGAACCAAACAATCTCTGTCCGTCCTGCCATTACTCCAACGCGAATAACCCGGTAGGCACGTCTGGGAAGCACATATCATAACTATTGAGTCTCCCTGAGAGAAACATGCTGGTGAAAAAAACCTCTCGCAATACGATTACTGTTCCAAAAAGATGCATCCGCCAGAACACATAACAAATGGGAACACGGGTTATAAGGCTCGAAACGCCATTCCTACCTAACTGGGGAGCAAGCCTCTAGCCTAAAACTGGCTAACTTAATTTGCTTTGCAGCGCCCCCTAAAACGAGCCAAATCCCGTTCGTGTCTTTTACTTAACCGTCAGGCAAACCAAACCCGACATCAAACGGAATAGGTAAAGGAGGAAAAGAGAGAGCAAGACTTACTAGCCGGAATTTTGACTCATTAATTTAAAAGAGGTTCGACTGTGTCTTTAGGTGCAAACTTTGCCATCCCATATTAGTATATTAACTGCTGGATCAAGCGTTGGCTTTTAAATTCTGAGTTTGACCCCTTAAGCTGCCCAAATCTCATCGCTTTTCGGTATGTTCCCATCTTAAAGTACATTATTGCGCATTGAAAAGTTTTTTCCAGTGTTTCACCAATTTTCCAAACTGAATCACCTACTTTTAATAAATCCGCTGTTATCTGCGCTTGAGTAACCCCACAATTGTCTTAGACTGAGAGTAAACAATTAAATGGTCTTAGAACCGCCCGTTAATTGGGGCTGTAATTCAGCCAGTATCCCTTCCCCCAGTCCAAATTAATCACGAGAAAAACAGGCCGGTTATTGCTCCCGTACGAAAACTAAGACTTTCCTCGTTTCTTCAAAGTAAATATTACCATTTTGTTTCTTGTCATCTTGAACTAGACAGGAAGTATGGACCTGTTTAAGCTTTGGCCGAACGATGCCAGGCCGCTTATCTGCCGTATGACATAATATACAGGCATCAACTGTTTTCAATTCATCACGACACAATACACAGTTTACCATTCTGCCCATTAGGCATTATTGCACAATACGATAAAATTGCTGCTTACGATCTGGTCAAATCCATTATTCTATGCTACTACATCTGACAAAAATCTTAGTATTTTTAATGTTGTGTAATGCAGTGATATCTTCCGCTGTCCAAGGCTGAGACTATATTCAGCTTATATTATTTTTTCCTGAGCAATAAATTCTCGCATAGTTTAAGATAAATGTTGTTTTACTTGCCATGGAATCTCTTATTAACTAACAATCAAGTCTAAATATCCTTGGCCAAGTGCGTCTAAGGGCATCTGAAAACCCCCCACCTGTATGATTGACAGTCAGCTCTAGCAATCCAGCATTGCAGTAAAGCAATCTAAAAGTACCACATGCTTAATGACGAAGTGCCAGCAAAGTCGACATATTCGGCATGCACCGGCAGGAAAAACCGCATCAGGAACTGGTCTAGCTCACTGACTAACTGCAACAAATGTTCAAAGCTATTGAAGCGCATGGCTATCTCGCAATGACGGCGAATATGTCAATTTAATAATGGAGTATAGCATATACATCTACTCGTTTCCACAGTATGTTCGACGACTACTCGATCGGTCACATACCAGTGGTTGGAGGGAGATTTCGGTCCAGTTTGCCGCCAACCTGATGCACTGGGTGCGTGGCAGTGGACGAGCACAGAGTAAGAAAAACCGGAACCAGGGATTTCCATATGCCTCCGAAGCGCGAGTTCAGAAGGGAAGCTGCGCGTCGGCACGGTAAGACCTTCCTCTAGTGTGGCAGCCGATCAGCGACTCGTGTCGGCATAGCACCAGTACAAACCAGCTTTAGCGCAACGACAAAGAACACGTTTGGATTTGCCTTGCGTGGTAGTTATACAATGGAAGTACCTCTATATAATGGATGCCAGACTATGAAGGACATTTCTGGGGTTTCCCTTGACTGGCCCTTATATACAGGATAGCCTGTACAGAGAAGCCTCGGACTGGACACCTGTCTATAAAGGACACTTTGGGTTTTGCTTGAGTGACTCTCATGTACCGTGTTGATTGTGTGTGTACACTATGCACCATGGCGACGCTAATCCAATAACATGATTGATACCCAATGTTTACAGACATGAAGAGTCTATCGGTGTACAAGAATTACCCGACCAGGAAGAACCGACATAGAGGTCGGCTGTAATCTTGAAGAATCCTAGCCAAGCAAGTTGAAGAAAAGGTATTCGAGAATTTCGTAAGGAGTGCATGCACATCGCGAGACCACTGAACGTGCTAGTGCTCAATTCGCTGTCGGCTGTCGATTTCTTCGCCATTTCATGTTGTGGTGTTTTGCAGCTGAGTTGCGCCTACCATCTTTGGTCGCGTGGAACAACACGGAGGAAGCAACTAACTTGTAAGATGATTTACGATATACTTTGAAAAAGTTTATATATATATATATATATAATTTTATTACAAATTTTATTTTAAATTTGTCTCAGCTCATTTATGTATGTCATCTTTCAATTTTATTAAATTCGCCATGATTGGTAGTAGGAATCAATGAATAACTATGTGCAAATCTTCAAAAAAATTCCTCCGTCCAATGACATA
>NW_014578012.1:22687-41481 GCF_000485595.1 Priapulus caudatus | reverse complement strand
ATATCAGCTTCTCCAGAGCACATTTATAGCCTTGGCGGCCGCCGGCTGATGTCGAGCCCGCCATCCTTAAAATTACACCCGCCACTCTACATATCATAGCCGCAATATGCCTGTGTGATATACACAAGGAGATTCAAACAAATTAATTAACACGTTCGTTTATATCGGATAAAACTTTGAAGTGATATGCAGAAAGCCTACTTAGATTGGACCTTGTAAGTGTTTCAATTCTCTGGAGGGAACTCGATTTGCGAACAGCAAAACCACAAGATCACCCTACGATTTTAGTATATTTTAGCCTCATCTGGACATAGTCAGGATTGCAGCTTGTAGAATCCATCGTCGTCTCGTGCGTTCCGTCGTCCGTCGTGCTTCCGTGCGTCCGTCTGGTCAACCAGTTGAGCAAAATCTTTAATCACCGCTGCGAGGTACGGCTCACGAATATTTCGGGACGTGGGGGGCGAATCCGAAGAGTTGGGATGTCGAAGATGAGGGGCTCAAAGGTCAAAGGTCAGCTGAGGTGTAAAATAAGGGGCGAACATTCACTCCTTAACTTAGTATAGGGAGGAAATGCAGAAATTGCGCACAAATCTAAAACGGACTCGACTATGCGGCTTGTGATCAGTCGGTGTAAGCATTCATTGGTAGGAAAAGCATCACTGTGCCGAAATTTGGAGGTCACAAGTCAAAGGCCACATGGGCACAGGGCAGATTTTAGAATTTTCTGAGGACATGGTCTGACGAGCAATTCGAAAACTTTTTGTCTTCAGCGGTGACCTACCATTTTTATGGCTGTATTGCAAAGGCATGAAATGTGCTTTCCACTGGACGTGCAAGAGTAAGTGTCTGCTATAACCTTTTAGACCCTCGACAGAGGAGGGATTTAAACATGGATATTGGTTAACTGTTACTGTGTGTTTAGAATAGGATTTGGACTGGCCTTGGGCTTTGCTAGTAGGGAATCTCATACATGCCTGGATGTATGAGGCTATACAATGTCACGAGATGATAATTTTCAAAGCTAAATTTGCTTGAAGAAGGTTTTGCCTCCTAATTAAATCGTATATAATTTCTATGGCATTCTGTACTGTCAGTGTGTTAATCATATTGCACTGGTCAGATGTGTTATTACTGCCACTGCCAGTTGGCCAACTGCCAGTGGCAGTGCATGGTCGGTAGTAGTTATTGTGTAGTTTTTACCTGCGTTAATTAGGGTACATGTGGCAGCCTCTCTATTGCCAGCCTGTGTAGGAGGTTAAACATATGATTTGTTTCTCAGATGGTTGGCGAGTACTGTGGCTGGTTGGAACGCGGCCCATTTTACAGTGAAATTCCACATCATAACTCTTAACTTGAACAATTGCTTAGTAGGAGATAATATACAGTATTTAAAGGGATCCTTTACTCTAGGTTCTAGGATTATTTTCAGTTAATTTAGGTTAAAATTACGCTACATAAAAAGTTTCATGGTTCAATCACCATTAGAAATATTTTTTTTAATGTTTTAAAACTAACGACTACAGTTTGATTACAACGAAGGTGGCGCCACTCAAAGTGCACGATCTGAAAAAAGTGCACAAAACGACTGTTCAGCCAAGGGCCTCTGACTGAGGGTGTTTCTTATTTATTAATTTAAAAGCAAAAAGATTGTAATATCTTATAAATGACATATAGTTTCAGTTATATTATCAGGAGTCTATCATTGATGATCGACTCCTGATATTATGATAGACTAATATAACTATGATATTATACTCCTGATATTATGATAGACTAATATAGACTAATATAATGATAGACTCCTGATATTATGGATAAATTTGTCATAAAATGAACATTGTTCGGTTAAATAGCATTTAGGTATAAATATAATTGCACCTTTGTGATTAGCCCTCGGTCTGTAACGTGCAAAATATATTGGGAAATGCGCAACTTTTTCAGGGTGGCAGCACGGTCGCTGGTGTCAATGGCGCCGTTCAAATTTCGTAGCGTTGATGTATAATTAATTATAACAATTAAATTAGGTATCTGGTAACAAGTACGTGTGGGTGTAGACGATTTGTTATACAGTAAGTACAGTTGTATGCAGTAAAATCCTAGTATCCCTTTAATTCTGTCTGTCATCTTGACATTTTACAGTAGTTGCCTGTTTACGTTGCAGGTTCGATATCAGACTGATGAAAGAAGGTCGAATGAAAGGACAAGCATTCATAACTCTCAGCAATGATGAAAACGCCAAGGAAGCTCTGGGAGATACCAATGGCTATGTGCTTTTCGACAAACCTCTAGTAGTCGTATCCTTTTGAACGTGTTAATTCTACGGACCCTCGTGATGGTACATGTAATATACGGACAGAATTATGTCAAATTATTCGAGTAAGCTCAAGTTGGGTTTGGTTTCTCGGGGCAGCTTTGATCCACGTGTAAGATAATGGTTCGTATTAAATCCAGGTTTTATTTTGGGTTGCCCATATTTGTGGCCTGCCCAGGGCTTGGGAATTGTTTATTATTTGATGTTCCCTCGATGTTTGATTGGATTTTGGATCTTATTTTGAGGGAATTATTTTAAATAATGATAATAGTAATAATAATAGCCAAAAATAATTCCAAAAATGTATCTAAATGCCCTATTTTTTGTAAAATGTTTTAGGAGAGTATAATCCGGAAGAGGGGTAGTCTGCCCCATCGTTATACAGCAAATAAAACCCTGCACTACACTGGGGGCAGCATTATCCTTAACTAGATATTCAGGTGTTTGCAAGGTCCGCTCGTCCAAAAGACGACCCGAAACAGAAGACGACTAAATTAAAATAGGAGCAAAGAGATCGTGACGAGGAGATCCAGCCGAATTGCATGCAAATTAACTGAGTTATGAAATATGTTCATTTTTCCCTACTGGGTACTGTACACAGTACCACTGGGTACTGTACACAGTACCACTGGGTACTGTACACAGTACCGATGCGATCATGTGTTACTGCTGAGAAGTAATGAAAAATTGACAAACATTCGGAAAAGATTGAGCCATTTTCAAGTCGTACAACATCTTGGATAAGTCTAAAGTTGTTAAATGGCGAGCATTTTGTAAATAGGATTATTTGGTGGATTTAGGATTAGGAGTTTTAATAAAACAAAAATTCATCCGATAACATGAATTGTTTTTAAAATTCTATATAGTATAATATTTTTCTATGCATGACAAATCACAGTATTATAATGATCACAGTTTACATAGCAAATTGGAATGGCACTCATTAGAGGATAAATCGCTAGTTGGTAGAAGTGTACACTAGAAAATCTCCCGACAATCACGTCATAATTATGTCAAAGGCACATAATAGGCACTTAACAAAATAACCTGTCATTCAATAACTTTCCACATAACTGGGAACATATTGGTTGTATCACTCGTTTTATGATATCGCAGGATTCCTCTCATGTCGCCGTTCATATTGATAGTGCAACGATCATTACGGTTCATGTATGTTGACTCATAATGTTCATACGTCATGGTTGTCTTCACTCATGCTGTTCATACGTCATGGTTGTCTTCACTCATGCTGTTCATACTTCATGGTTGTCTTCACTCATGCTGTTCATACTTCATGGTTGTCTTCAACCATGCTGTTCATACTTCGTGGTTGTCTTCACTCATAATGTTCATACTTTGTGGTTGTGTTCACACATGCTGTTCACATTTGTTCCACATGGCTGTTCACTCATTAAGTCAGCAATTTAGCGTGGCTGTGTTCACGGTTCAGCACATAGCAGCTTAGTACTACTGTTCCTCTCACCGTTCATGGTGTGATGTTGTTCAGCGTTCCTTTTTGCTGTACCAGGTCTGTGTTCATGTATGCTGTTCATGGTGTAATCACGGCTCCGTTTTCCACTTTGCCGTTCAACATCTGTGAACTAAACGATTCGACACAAAATAATGAGATAACAATATTGCCAGGAGATCTAGAAGAGAGTATTATGTAGATAATAATTTATAAAAGAAATACAAGTGTAACAGGCCTCGCATTGTAAAAGTAAATATGTAAGTAAAAATAAATAAGTATTAGTGAGATTGTTATCAAAAAATTTACCTATAAAATCTTTGTTATTGAAAATGTGTACTATAATCTTTCAACAAATTATAAGCAAATTGGGAGTGCGTCAAACGTGTGAACATGAGGCAAACCAGAGGTCTGTATCACTGGTTTAAATTTTGTGTGAGATTTCTGTTTTTAGTGACACCAGTGTAAAATCAAACTGTGGAAATCAAACTACGCTCGTGACGTGGTGTGTAAGTCTAGCGGTCTCAAGACAAGCAGTGCACAGGTCTCACAGTCTCCAGACAATCAGCGCACAAGTCTTACAGTCTCACAGTCTCGAGACAAGCAGTAGACAAGTCACACAGTCTTGAGACAAGTGGAGCACAAGTCTTACAGTCTTGAGACAAGTGGAGCACAAGTCTTACAATTTTGAGACGAGCAGTGCACAAGTCTCACAGTATCACAGTCTCGAGACAAGCAGTACACACGTCTCAGTCTTGAGACAAGAGATGCACAAGTCTTACAGTCTTGAGACAAGTGGTGCACATGTCTTACAGTCTTGAGACAAATGGTGCACAAGTCTCACAATCTTGAGACGAGCAGTGCACAAGTCTCACAGTATCACAGTCTTGAGACAAGCAGTAGACAAGTCACACAGTTTTGAAAAAAGCAGGGCTCAAGTCTTACAATTTTGAGACAAGCAGTGTACAAGTCTCACAGTCTCAGTCTCGAGACAACCAATAGACAAGTCTTACAGTCTTGAGACAAGTGGTGCACAAGTCTCCGCGGGTCTTGAGACAAAGCGGTGCACAGAAATCCTCACGAGTCTCCAAACATGTCGTTGAGAGCAAGAAAAGATTGCCACAGGTCTTACCAGTCTTGAAGACAAGGTGGTGCAACAGTCTCAGCAGTTTTGAGACAAGCCAGCTCCGGACGGTGCAGCAAGTCCCTCACTAGTTTGCAGACCAAGTGGTGCACCCGCTAGGTCTTAGCAGCTCCTTGAGCGGACAAGTGTAGCCACAAATGTACAGCCATCTGCCGAGGACAGAGTGGTGCGAAAAGTTCCTCACAGTTCTGAGGACCTGTGGACAACTGACAAACCACGACAGGGATTCACTGCAAACAACAAACGCACACGTTCGAGCGTGTCACCCCGAGTAGAACGCGTTTTACTATGTTGCTTGGCATCTACGGCGGCCCACTGTTATTGGTCCACTGCAGTATGCATGTAAAACAATGAAGCATCGCGTAAGGGAATCATTCTGCCTGCGATCCGGTTACACCAACGGCCTCAACCCTAACCCTGGCCGGGTTCACGACTATTTTCGTGTATATTACAAAAACTGTTGGATAATAACAACTATTTTATAACATAACGCGATTAATTATTCACGTACCATAAAACTAACATATAATTCTCCGCACCGCACGCGGCGCCCGGTGCCCCACGCACGCAACCGACGCACGACGCCGGAACTCCTACTGCACGCACGCACACACCACCCAAAACTCCACATTGGCACACAAACCACATCCTCATAATGGCGTGTGTTTTGAAACCTACATGAAACGGTGAATATAATCGAGATTTCAGAGCAGCTCGCAGTCATTCTGATATGCACCTAAATCATGTGTCACTTCGAAGCACATCGCACTTAAACGTAAACACCTGGTGACCCGATTCGATCTTAGTCCACCTCACGCCGCAACCGTCAGGCAACTCCAATCCGATACTGCTGCCGGAACAGTATGCTCTAAAAGACGAGATGAAGCTTTGGCAACAAATGGCCACAAAGTCGGTAATATGGCGTGCACCATGAAAAATGCGCGCAAACCGCCGATCTTGTTCGGCGGAACGGGAATCATCGTGCCAGGGGGGCGCCCTGGTATTCTTACTATAATCGATAATTGGAGAGGTTGGAGTGGGACGAAGTTAATGCCATTTCTTGTAATTAGCAAATCGATTAGGTTGGTCTGTCCGGCTGGACTACCTGTAAAGGTGAGGGAGGCCGGCAAGTGTCATGCCTAGGGAGAGGGAAGGGGAGGGGAGGAGGAGGCACGTACTCACGTTTGTCCCGGTTGTCCATAACCTAGAGGTCCGATGCCGATTTGTTTCCAGCTGATAGTTTCCTGGAGATAAAGTAAACAGGGATGTAAGCATGTCAATGTCACGCACAATGGTCACAACTACACCACAGGCAGAGCTTTAAACATATCATAGATAATGTCAGTTGTCCACCAACAATGGTCAGCACGGCACAGGTAGAGGTAGGTATACGTATCATAGCATGTCAATGTCACCACAATGTCACACCACAGGTAGAGGTAGGTATACGTATCATAGCATGTCAATGTCACCACAATGTCACACCACAGGTAGAGGTAGGTACATATCATAGCATGTCAATGTCACCACAATGTCACACCACAGGTAGAGGTAGGTACGTATCATAGCATGTCAATAGTAAATTCACTACTTAGCTACTACACTATTAGTTCTAGGTAGTGCTTTGTATAGCTTTACATATCATACGAGTAGTGAATTGAAATTCACTACTTATGGTATAGGTAGAACTTTATAGTGTTTCTTCCATACTGTCACTAGCAAACTTATTAACACATTTGCTCTAAGTGGAGTTTAAGCCGTGTGTGACATAACTGTGCAAGACATTCTACAGTTCTAATTAAGCCGAACTGACAACCAAGATATTTCTATTTGCAGTGAGGCCTACGTTAAACTAACACAGCAACGGTACACCTATTAAATGCAGCTAAAATCTTGACTAAACTACAATACGATTGCAAGGTTATCACTGATGACACATGGCTTTCACTATAGCAATTCACTTACATTTCCATTGCCGAATTCCTGAAATATGAGAATAACACTGTTTGAAAATGTATAATTTTAAAATGCTACAACCCACTACAGACAATTGTATATCCAATGTGAACATGGTCACTTACTAAAGCCATAAACATATGAAACTGGAGTCGAACACAAATAAAGCAAAAAACAATATGAATTAACATAATACTAAAATGGAAATAAATATGGTCTTAATTGGTTAGTTAATTATTAGAATTAATAAAATAATAAGTGTATTTTCACTGAAGGTGATGCTGAGACAGCGGACAGTTCTACTACCAGGTATTATGCTAATGAACATGGAAGCTTACCCATCGGCAAAACCAATAGCATGTTTCATACGTCGGAAATACTTGGATAGCTTCATACCAAAGATAACAGCAGGTATGAGCAGGACGGCAGCCCAGCCCAGACAGAACCAGCTTGCATTCTATAAAAAACAAAAAATGCACACTAGACCATCTTCTGAAGACTAAATAAATATCAAAATATATTCGCTCGCGTATAATATATACGTGCATACATTTATGCTCTATTTTATAACTAATCTTAGCTGCGCATATCCTGTGCAGAATACCAATACAATTAGACGGGCAGCAGGTGGATGCCTAGACAATATTTCTTACACTAAAACTCACGAATGCATTTAGGAAAGTCTTGCAGACTAGAGTCGTTGCAGAGTTATAGACGTTCCAAACAGTCCGACATTTTCCCACGTCATTCTTTAACTAGAATAATTAGATATCAACATGAATAATTAATCACTAATTAAAAATGACATTAAGGTAATGGCAGAAATAACACGTAAACAATGTTTTTTAACATAAAATTGCATTTAATTTAAAAAGTTGTGATTAAATACAATTTAATGTGTACTATATTCAGTATCTGATTCACGTATTCCGTAATATTTTTTTGTAAATATATGTACTCACTAGATCGATAGAATGATCAATGTACTGATCACCATAGCCCACTAGCCTTGCAATGTACTCATTCACAAGCTGTAATTGGAAACCAAACAAAATATATAAATTCCACTTAAGTTTATTTATTAAGTTAATGCAGTTAGATCTCTATGTAATGGTACGTGGCTCTAAGGAAAAACCATTGTAGCCTTTATAAACAGGTGTCCGTTCTGTTGAGTTGGTTTCATAACTGCTATTCAAGAGAAGTACGTGTCATTCATAGACAGGTGTTCATTCTATAGAGGGTTCTGCCAGGTTTGATTTGTAGATGTTTTGGGACACAAAACGCTAACTTAAAACACATTGGCACTCTAGAAGACGCTAATGCTACATTGGCATGATCTTATATCCACCTTGGTCTGTTCTGTGCTATAACTACACATATGAAGCTAACAATATTGCTGTTATGGCACGAAGAGTCGTTGTCATATAGGGTACTACATATATGTACCCGAGGTAACTATCTGATATGGTTAGGGTTAGGGTTAGGGTTAGGGTTAGGGTTAGGGTTAGGGTTAGGGTTAGGGAGTAGGCGTACATATATGTAGTACCCTATACGACAACGACCCCTTCAGCGCTATTATGGGCCGTGCAGGCAACAGCGACCTCTAGTAACCAAAATTCAGACATACCCGTGTGATGATGACACTGCCATTGGTTCTTATTGCATCCTGGGAGGTTTGCAGAGCATCAAGGACAGTGCTAATGTTTGCCTGGAAAACAAAGCCATAGGAAACAAACTCACATGAAGCATACTGGCTTTCTGCTCAGGCCACTGCTAATACTGTGATACAATTAGCCATTAATAGCTGCTTAATTACCACAGCCTTACGAGACTCGTAGCAAAAGTTAGAAGAACCCGACAAGACTACAAAAAGTGAAAATTAGTCTTTCGTTGCTAACATGGCGTCGTTATTTGTGCCGAACCCCGAGTTGCTACTGCAGCGGAATCAAACAGCAGACTGCTGGACCAGGCCTTTCATTTCAGCACGTCATGACACTTGCCACAGTCACGACCCGAGACAAAAATGGATTTTTCCCACACGACTTCGCACTTGCCGGCAGATATCTTAAGGCAAACGCGTTAAACAACACACACCCACCATCGCCACCCCAAATCCTTACCAGTAATTAATTGATCATTATTCACCATCTTCTAATTTCATTAATTCAATTTGAGAAATAAACGAGACAATGATCGTCTCGGCGAATCCTGGCTAATGCGCGGACCATCGCTCACCATCGTGTCCTTGACGTGCAAGTCAAGGTCAGCCAGCAGGTTACTGACAGTCTGCTGCGACTCCTGCAGGGGCACCACCTGCAGGTTGTAAATGTCGTCCGCTGTGTCGGCCACCGCCGCCACCGCCGGGATGAGCGGCACGATCGCACGCAGCGTGGCGGCCACCTGTTGCAGGTCAGCACCCGTCAGCGGCACCGTCACCTGCGCACAAAGGTCAGCGGTTCTGTTCAGATCGTAGCGGGCCGGCGCCGAGTCCTGTTGATCGCCGGTTCGCGACACGGACAACGATTCACACAAAAAAGCTAAAGTAGAACTAATTCGGTAAAAAAAAAGGAGCAACACCATGACGCGTGCATCAAGGTGAAGGGTCAGGGGTCGAGTTCTGTGATTTGGGCTCGTACATGGACAAATCAACTCTAACATGGCCAGACATTCAGTATATCAGATGTTATAGTCACTCAGGGGATTAGGTGGACTGACCAAATCCGAAAGTCAGTCATCGAGTTCTCTGCTTGACGTCTCATATAATAGATCGATCATATACTGATAACGCATTTTATAATAATTACAATATTAGAAGCGAAAAAGATCGAATTGAGTTTTTATTCACTCACGATAATATTTATATGATATATTAATAGAGCATACGACGACTGTTGCAGGTATGAGCTAGCGCCTGTTATATATTACATATATATTATCAGAAGTAGATAATAGGGAAGGAGCGTGATTTCAATAAACAAGGGAAATTCGTCATTTACTAGCCTTAGAATACCTACGATTTACTACGCGTAACTCAACCAACTTGAGCTCAAATCATACACAGTACATTCGCCTAGCATCGTGCGAAATCGTTTCCTCGTATACACCCGCAATCCGGAGATAAAGACGAAAACGTACGACACGATTCTCCATTCTGTTGCCAGCAAAACGAATCCATAACCCGCCTAACTTGAAACAATAGGCAGCTACTAACGACTCTTGCGCACTCTTGTGCCCTCGGCGATGCGGTGTGGCTCGCTGGGAGATTGGAGCTGGAGCTGCTGCTGATTGTGGTAGGCGTGCGTGCGTGGGGGGCATACCAGCTGTAAATAGGTCAAAGGTTAGCTCGTCTAGTGTTGCGTCGATGTGCAATCTCCCAGCAAGCCACACCGCATCGCCGAGGGCACAAGAGTGTGCAAGAATCGTTAGTAGCTATTGTTTCAAGTTAGGCGGGTTATGGATTCGTTTGGCTGGCAACAGAATGGAGAATCATATCGTACGTTTTAGTCTGTATCTCCGAATTGCGTGTGTATACAAGGAAACGATTTCGCACAATGCTAGGCGAATGTACTGTGTACGATTTGAGCTCAAGTTGGTTGAGTTACGCATAGTAAATCGTAGGTATTCTAAGGCTAGTAAATGACGAATTTCCCATGTTTATTGAAGTCACACTCCTTCTCTATTATCTACTTCTGATATTATGTATTAGTGCCTATACCTGCGCCTGAAGAGCAGTGATGTTTATTGCTGCCAAAGAGTCGTTGAAGTCGGATAACAGGCTCGTGAGCTCTGGCGAAAGAATGGTGACGGAGGACAGAGACACTTCGTTGGTTACCTGACTTCCTATCTGCTCAGTGTCCACAGCCTGGACGTGGTAGCAAACTATCGTTAATCAGGGTACAGTCAAACTCGCAGGTAGGGGTCACGCTATTGTGATACATGATCAGATGTGATTACACGTTATTTATCATACGATGTGGTCAATAATTATTGAATTATTTGCCACTTTGCACAGTCGTGGCAAAGAGATTTAATGAGATTTGACCGAGATTTTGACGTTCGACGTCTGGCGTACCGCGGAAACGTCGATGAGGGAGTTCAGATTGTAGGCGTTGTCAAGCTTCAGGACCTGCCATATCGGCCCATCATCCCTGCACTCCCTGAAACATTCAGGCCACAATTAAAAAAATCTTTGTTTGCCCCACCCGACCCAGGCTGAAAAGTTTGGGTAGGTAGGTAGGCTTCTTTTTTTTGAGGGGGGTCTTTTTACAAATTCAGCATGGCGTCTACATGCTCGGGTGTGCTTGTGTGGAGATACCTTTTATGTTGAATGTTTGTTTTGCTTGGTACATATAATGTATTGCCTACAGATTTATATAATGTACTATGATACAATTTGTAAAAAAAAAAGAATGGGAAAGATCAATAAAATTGTTTGAGTCTGCCCATTTTTGGCGGGGGTGAGGGCAAACAAACAATATTTTTATTATGGCCTCACACACCTGCGCGTGAGACATGCACCAAGTGCAGCTCTGGGGCCGTCTCTACGGGAAGCACATTCCCCACACTGCGCCACGTGGGTTCGACAGGCACTTTATGAAATTCCACGCATTCAATTATTATTTATCAATTAGTGATCAGTTAGTGAATATCAATTAGCAACAAAAAAGGGTAGGCGTACATTCCAGCGGTACCCAGGGAGTAATGCACATTACACTATTAAACCAATGAAACAAAATGCTTATAGGAATTCGTTTGCATAACAAATATACTACAAATACATATACAACTATAATGCAATCACTGCTCTCAAAATCTTTCCCACATGGCCCATAATAAATCACAATAACTCATTGATTTCATACGAATTTGGCCCATTTTCTACCCCTTCTCTTTTTCTCACTAACCCCCTATAATACAGTAAGAAGCTGAGCGACGCACGCGATGCACACAAGCTGAGCGGCACCTACTTCAGCACGTCGGTGAGTCGCAGCGGCACGGTCCAGTCGTTGAGCAGCAGGCTGCTGAGGAAGTACTCGTCTCTCTCCAGGCCCTCCGCAAACACCGACTCACCCGGCTCGTCAATCAGCTGCGCGGCAGTCAACGACAGCGAAAACAATCAGATGCGAAAAGGGGCTAATCGAGCTGCTTAATATATTTTTAGGTATAAGTAGATGTATAATAACATTAAAATTTTATTCAGATAATAGATTATAGATCTTATATGAGCATTTTATTATAAAACAGTGCCTACATAACGATAGAAGCATGGAGATTTAATTTTAACAATTTTCAGAGCTCTGCTAATTTGGGCGTCTTATGAATTTTGTAATTTGGGCGTTTTGCTAAGGGTCGTAATTTGGGCGCCGGTATTCGGTATGAAAAATGGCTTGGACTAGGCCCTGGCGAGTGGAGTGGAATCGGAACTGCGGCACGCGGCGACGCGTGCATCCACCGACGCGACTCGCTGCGCGCCGTACTGTAGGACGCGAGCTGATTACATGCCGTGCACGTACCGACTTTGAGCAGAGTGCTAAGGTCGGGGACTCCCTAACTGTATGCCATGCATTTACCGACCTTGGCTAAGGTTTTAAGGTTGGGGTCTCTAATCGTAAGCTATTGCCACACTGACCTTCCTTGGCTAGAGTTTTAAGGTCGTGGCCTCTAACCTTTGCCTACGACTGTACTGACCTTGACTAGCGTTTGAAGATCAGGGCCTCAAAGTGTTAGCTATGAACGTACTGACCTTGGCTAGTGTTTAAAGATCAGGGCCTCAAAGTGTTAGCTATGATCGTACTGACCTTGGCTAGCGCTTCAAGGTCAGGGCCTCAAAGGGTAAGCTATGATCGTACTGACCTTGGCTAGCGCTTCAAGGTCGGGGTCGACGAGCGGCTGGCAGACGACGCGGTCAGCGGGAACGCCGACGACAAAGCAGACGACACAGACAAGCATGATGATCGCGGCAAACACAAAGCTTACCACGACGCCGCTGTAACGAAACACGCATGAACAACATTGTCAGAGAGAAAGCAGGCAGTAGAGATGGGAGCAGACTACACAAATGGGGAGGACGTTCCTGCTAAAGAGAAAGCTGACCTCGATGCCACTTTCATGAAATGAGCACTCAAAATTGTCAGAGAGAAAGCAGACGAAAGAGATGTAAGCGGGCGAGAGAGAACACAATGTAATAAAACACACACACAAAACTGTACCCAGGTGAAACATTGCCCTTGAGAACATAGTAATACATAACACTGTCACTAATAAAACAAGATGTATACTGATAAACCTGTATATGAGATTTACTCAACAAGGGAAATGCCAAAAGTGGCCAGCTGACGGTTCGATAAAAGATTTCACGATAAAGCTTTCACGGTATAAATGCTGCTCAAAGTAAACGCTGAAGGCGACCTCTACAGACAGGTGACCCTTCTATAGACGTCACCGCTGGCACAGGACGCGCGAGGTGAGCGCGCGGGGCCGCGTTGAACACACCTTACAATGAGGTTGCCTCCAGCGTTGGAGAGCGCGGTGCGCTGAGTCGGTAAGTCTTCCGTATTGAAGCCTATGAAACCCACGATGAGGCCGGTCAGCAGTAGCATGCTGATTAACAGCACCAGACAGCCTAGAGCCAGCCAGACTCCCCACCTGTTAACACATTAATTATAATTATTAATTATTGAAGACATGGATTACGTTAATATTATATATTGCGCAACATTAGTGTATGTGAGGTATTACATTAATTATGTACTTAATTGATTAATTAGTTGCGCTTATAAATAGATACTCATTGATTATAAATTGGAACATTATTGTATGGTTGTGTTCCGATTGCTCATAAATTGGTATCGGTCGTGACCTAATTGCTGGTAGTGGAGTCATTTAAGTAAAGTGTCTCCTTGTCACAGCCCCCCGTTGATCTATAAATGAATGAATGCAGGACCATGGTGGTCGGGGACCGTTGGTGACGTGCTTAAAATGATTTGGTCACACCAGTTGTTGGCCAGGAGTTGAGAACCGCTAATATAGCATTTAAAAACCCACCATAGAGGACAGTTGCTTTCATAATAAAGGTCTATTAACATTGAATTGTGCTATATCGAAAACTATATAGGTAACTTCATAGTTG
Organism: Priapulus caudatus; assembly: GCF_000485595.1. Taxonomy (NCBI): domain Eukaryota; kingdom Metazoa; phylum Priapulida; class Priapulimorpha; order Priapulimorphida; family Priapulidae; genus Priapulus; species Priapulus caudatus. Next base: position 27,473 of record NW_014578012.1, on the reverse strand, counting down.
GTTTTAGTCACGTTGTCTTGGTCGTATGCCTTGGAATATCGACGTGGTGAGCGAAACGACCACCTGGAGTGAATGACAGGTAGCTCTACCTAATCACTACTGAGGAAGAGGCATTCTAAAATGATCCTTAGTAACAAAGTGCAGCTAGGGCGATCGACAATGTGGCCTTGGTGGACACGTATGAAAAACGCGTGCAAATTGGTCTAGCTTAACCGACCTAGCAATAATAATTAATATCCAAGATATCTCGCTTGGACGAATAGGGCTAACTAAGCTGTAAGGGCCACTGAGGGATTGAGCCCTTCCAACATGCAATCTTAGGAGTTGAAGACCCTTGTGTGAAAATCACACGAAATATACGATCTCTACTGTTCATAGTGACTACTTGAATAGTTGCATTATGCTATCCCATATGTGCTAGAATTATCCAGAACCCAATGATAACAGTAGAATGTAGTTTAGATATTGAGTAAAACTGCCTTAAAATAAAAGAGTGTGTTCGAATAGAAAGTGAGAAACTTGGAAAACCCAGAATTTCGTAGATACGTGAGCGGGAAAGTACACATTTGCCCGAAGTCAAATGCTAACAGTGTGAGAAGGCACATCGAGATAGACACATCTTTAAACAGATTACCTATAATTGTCATATGCCATAATGTTGTAAGAGTTGTATGCTGTTGAGAAATTGCCTTCAATGGCTTTCGTATCAAGTAACTAGGATGAAATGAACAAATACATTCAGTATATTCTATTCCTGACATTCTCTCATCCTATAAGTATTTATACATCGCCACAACTGGCATGATTTCATCGATAATTATTATTATGCCACACTGGTTTTAAAATTTTCTTTTAATAAAAATTAGCAAAAAGCATAGCTTATTAATGTAAGTCATATCACTGTATCAGCAGTTTGATTACTGATTTATTATTGATGTTAATAATTACTGAATATTACAATGGAAACATCTAGTTAGTCTTACATTTAAGGTAAAATTGGCGATACGTTCAGATAGTTCCTTGTCAAGAATTGTAGCGAAGTCATCAAATTCAGCCTTGATTGCTGAAGATAAATTAATGAATACACCGATTAACTTGATAGGAACTACAGAAATCCGAATGTATTCTCATCAATTACCAAATATAATATAACAACAGGGGCGTTACACCAGGGGCGGGGCGGCGTCAGGGGCGTCCGCGGACCCCCTGAAGGCAAAAAATTTCTGGGGGAATTCGATTTCCCTTCGCGTGCTCCGGTTACGGTTAGACCCCCCCCTGCTACAAATCCTGTACACGCCCCTGAACAGTAAACTCAAAAGTCAACCAATAATTATGTAGCAGCATGCTACGATGAAGTTTCATAGCCACGTGGTACGAGAAGGTCCAACGCGGGGCGCGAGCTAGAAATAGCCATGACATCAGTGCTATATGCGCGCGAGATCTAGGAATAGTCATTATACGTATGCGCTATAGAGCTCCGAAGTGATGACGTCACGGTGGCATGACAACGAACCCACTGGTTCTAAACAATCATATGCTCTGGTAACATTAACCTGCGTGAAAATGGTTGCGCGTTTTGTACCCGATATTAACCATCATTCTGAGAGTCATTATTGCAGTTTTTATAGATTTCCAAAGGATGGAAGTGAAAAGCAACAAAAAAAATAAAAAATAAAAAAAATAATTAAAAAAATAAAATAAAATAATTAATTAATTAAATATTGTAAGATCGACTTGCTACCTCTGTCTGCAGCGCACACACTCGTGTTTTACGTACGCACAACATTTTCATGCAGTTAATGTTATGGAGCCAGTGGGTTGTTTAGAACCAGTGGGTTCGTTGTCATGCCACCGTGACGTCACACTTCAGTACTCTATATGTAGAGATATATAGATAGTACGACCCGACGTCACGAGTGGCAGGAGAGTTGAAAAAGGCGAACCAATGACAAAGCGGCCCTCCGAATACGTGGCATTATTTAATATTTAAAAGATTCGTCAGCAGAGAACGGTCGGCGAGGATGCCTCGTCGCCATCTTGGCGCAAGCTAAAAGCGTCCACTCTCGGATTCCTAGTCCTCATAGACGCGTCACGCCTGCACTTGCGGTGGCTAAAAACGAGCCAACCCAGGTGACTCAGCGAGAAAGATTTAAGGTTTCGGATGTGACTCCCACAGACGCGCCCCATATTACCGTGTACACGAACCTAAGCAGCACGAATCTCGTGTGTGCGTTTCAGGGACTCAGAGTCCCTGCAGTAGTTACCATCGTAAAAAGTCGTGTTTTTCGTGCGCTCCCGGACATTCATTTAGCCGTGTAGTGACTTTCTGATTTACTAGAATAAACCTAGAGTCCGTTCACCACACCTACTTGTTTGTATCTACTGTGTGCTACTGATCGTCTATTCGTTAACACGCACATCTCTCTCAGCGAATCCCGCCAATAAACATTGATACCTGCCGCGGCGGAACTGGGAAGCCATACACAACATCACAACGGTACAATCACTATTGCTAAACAAGACAACAGACGCAACTCGCATCACCCTGCCAAACACGATAACAGGACATTCCGGCATTTTCCAAATATGAACACGACAAGCAGTGTGAACTAGCACATTTCCCGTGTTACGGAAAACCTAGAGCACGACTTATTATTATTACTTCACGAATATATTCCCCCGGGAACACAGTTGCGCAACTTTCATATTTTGCGGGTAAACACTGTAAGGCGAAGACTTTACAATCTCAGGCACAGCTAGCGACTCATTTGCGACTCGCTGCGGCACAGCATCGCACACTCCTGCTGCGCCTGTGAAGTGAGAATATATCAGTGAGATCTACTCAAGAGATGGACCACGGACGTATGATTACGCGTCTGCATTCTGCATGTGATTATATACGACCTGCGACCAGGTTATCACAGTTAAACGCTGTGTCATCATGGTTGAATGAAGGTTATCACGGTTTAATAAAGGTTATCATGGTTGAATGAAGGTTATCGCGGTTGAATGAAGGTATCATGATGGTTGAATGAAGGTTATCGATGGTTGAATGAGAAGGTTATCATGGTTGAAATGACGGTTATCATGGTTGAATGAAGATTATCATGGTTGAATGAAGGTTATCATGGTTGAACGCTTGGTTATCATGGTTGAATGAAGGTTATCATGGTTGAATGAAGGTTATCATGGTTGAATGAAGGTTATCATGGTTTAATGAAGGTTATCATGGTTGAATGAAGGTTATCATGGTTGAATGAAGGTTATCATGGTTGAATGAAGGTTATCATGGTTGAATGAAGGTTATCATGGTTGAATAAAGGTTATCATGGTTGAATGAAGGTCATCACGGTTAAACGCTTGGTTATCATGGTTGAATGAAGGTTATCATACTCATAGTTGAATGAAAGTTATCATGAGTGAATGAAGGTTATCATGGTTGAATGAAGATTATCATGGTTGAACGCTTGGTTATCATGGTTGAATGAAGGTTATCATAGTTGAATGAAGGTTATCATGAGTGAATGAAGGTTATCATGGTTGAATGAAGGTTATCATGATTGAACAGAGGTTATCATGAGTGAATGAACGTTATCAATGTTGAACAAAAGTTATTAATGTTGAACAAAGGTTATCAAAGTTGAATGAAGAACACATCTACAAACAGCATTATTCATGATCAATGGCCAATAGAATTCTACATTCCAAAATGATTTACAATATCTATTCAAAACAAAATGGTGGGCCGATAATGATAAACCATCGTAGTTAGTAGTAAGTAGTAAATTTTAAGTGCTCACACTTTTAATAAAATAATTTAATTTTAATTTAATTTAACTATTTTATTTTAACATAAATCATCGATGTTATAATGTCATTTTTACCTCGAGCACGAGAGCAGTAACATTTACATCAGTTGCTTCAACCAGTAACGCCAAATTTGCTACCAAATCGTTGAGCATCTGGAATGGCACAGAGAATCTCATTTCAGAACCAAATTATTGGCACTGGTAACCGTAATCGACAATATCAGCACGTTTCCCACCAGTCTCATCTTCTGGGCCTGTAAGACATCCAAGCTAGTTCCTCTAACGAGCAAACAAGCAAGTCTGAGTCTGTAATCCTGTTGATGCAAAAATAAGCCTTCCTAATTAGGAAATGCACAACACCACATGTAATGCAGATATAGAAAAGACGTTAACACGCATGCATGCAGGCATACACATACTCGATTATAAGAATTCATGGGTGCCAAAATTTCTCAGCTAAATTACCTACATCACGAGAATGAAACTTACCACTGGAAACCTTACACATGACATATGTGCTTGTGTGTATGCATGTGTGCATGTGTGTACGTGTGTGTATGCGTGTATGCATGAGTGTTTGTATGCATGCGTGTATGCGTTCATGTGTGCGTGCCTGCATGAGGGAGTACGCATGTGTGCATGCGTGCGTGCGTGCATGTGTGCGTGTCACCACTTCATCAGTGTTCACCCCGTTCCACTGGCATAGATATATTGACCGTTGCACGTGTTACTGTCACGATCATGCATAAAACATGTGCAATGCTAGCACAGCTATTATATTATTTCAGTTGCTCTTTCGTGACACAGGCCCTTGTCACAATATAAACACGCACGCACGCACGTACGCACGCACGCACGCACACACGTACGCACACACGCACACAGGCACACACACACACACGCACACACGCACACACACATACACACACACACACTCACATGCACGCACGCACGCACGCACGCACGCACGCACGCAC
>NW_014578012.1:17921-22662 GCF_000485595.1 Priapulus caudatus | reverse complement strand
TGTACACACCTACATGAGGTTGCCTCCAGCGTTGGAGAGGTGGTTTGCGCTGAGTCGGGTTTATGTGCCTTCGCATTATTGAAGGCCTATTGAAACCCACTCAGAATGAGAACCATACATGGCTTATGCGGTTAGAGACCGTCAGACGCTGGGAGTTAGTAGCATGCTGATTAACAAGCACCAGACAGCTAGAGCCAGCCAGAACTCCCCACCGTCTAAACATTAATTATAATTATTTAATTATTGACAAGCCATGGATTACGTTAATGATTAATATATTGCGCAACATTATGTGTATGTTGACGGTATTACATTAATTATGTACTTAATTGATTAATTAGTTGTCGCTTTATAAATTAGATACTCTATTATTTAATTGGAACTTAATCGTATGGTTTTGTTCGATTGCTTTTTTAAAAAAAAATTGGTATCAGGTCGTGACCCTAATTGCTGGGTAGTGGAGTCATTTAAGTAAAGGTGTCTCCTTTGTCAAGCCCCCCGTTGATATATAATGAATGAATGCCAGGACCATTGTGGTCGGGGACCTCGGTGACCGTGTGTTCCTTAAAATGATTCTTGGGCCACACCATGTTGTTGTTGCGAGGGATGTGAGAACTGCTATATAGCGATTAAAAACAAGCCCACCACTATGAGGACTTCAGTTTTGCTTGTCGTGAATAAAGGTCTGAGATTTAAAAGAGCCCATTTGATTGTGTGGCTATGGTTATCGTGAAACTATATATGGTAAGGGACTTCATAGTTGGTTATTCAGTCACGTTAACATGTCTTGAAGTCGTTATGCACTCCTGGAATATCGAATGCGTACTAGGCGTTAGACAGACAGTGGGAGTTCGTGTGTGAGCGAAAACGACCACCTGGACGTGAATGACAGGTAGCTCTACTATTATCGACTTGCTTGAGTGGGGTGAGGAAGAGGCATTCTAAATGAATCCTTAAGTATGACAAAGTGCAGGCGTTGAGTGGGCGGGCGATCGACAATGTGGCCTTTGGTGGACACGTATGAAAACGTGCGCGCTGGCAGAGTGTGGGTGCTAGCTTGAAGAATTAAATACCGATCGCCTATCGTCCTTAATGTTTAGTAGCCGTATATCAGACAAGATAGGGTTATTATCTCAAAGTTGTGATTCGTCGCTCGGCCGTTGGAGAATAGGGCTAACTAAGCTGTAAGGGCCACTGAGGCGATTGAGCCGTTCCAACACTGCAATCTTAGGAGTTTGAAGACCCTTGTGTGAAAATCACACGAAATATGCTTACGATCTCTACTGGTTTCATTAGGACTATCTTGAAATAGTTGCATTATGCTATCCCAGTATGTGCTAGAATTATCCAGAACCCAATGATAACAGTAGAATGTAGTTTTAGATTTGATGTCAAAACTGCCTTTAAAATTAAAAGACGTGTGTTCGAATAGAAAGTGTAGAACTTGCGAAAACCCAGGAGGTGTTCGTCGGGATACCTGGTGCTGTGTGAGTGTGTTGGAAATAAAATATACGATGAACAGAGAAGAGTTTACAACTAACTCGTTTGCCTCTCGCAAGGACAGGTGCGCTGACAAAGTTTGTAACCAGGTGTGTGGCTGATTGGAGAGAGTGGTGCACATCGTGAGAGTAGACACATCTTTTAAACAAGATTACCTATAATTGTCATATTGCCATTAATGTTGTGAGAGAGTTGTGGAATTAAATCATAGTACTTGAGAAAATTGCGCATGGTTACTACCCTTCAATGGGCTTTCGTCGTTTCAACAAGTGAGCTAAGCGAGTGGGAGTTGATATGAAAAATAGATTCAGTATAGTCTATTCCTGACATTCTTTCATCTATAAGGTATGTATACACTTCGCCGCTATCACTTCGTCGTGCTTTCTCACTTTTGAGTCTCTGTCATTCAGTGGATGAATTTGTATTGAGATAATTTTGATGATCGCACAACACTCGGTTTTTAAAATTTTCTTTTTAATAAAAATTAGACAAAAGCATAGCTTTATTAATGTAAGTACATAATCACAATAGACCTATCAGAGTTCTGATTACTGATTTATTAATTGATGTTATAATTTACTGAATATTACAATTGGAACATCTAAGTTAGATCTTAAATTTACATTCCCACTGTTCTGTAACCGGTCGGTAAATTGCCGCGATACGTTCCAGATAGTTGTCCTTGTTCAAGAATTTGTAGCGAGTCATCAATTCATCTTGATTGCTGATAGATTAAAAGTTAGACCATGTATTTTTTATACTCTCCCAGCCCTCTCAACACCTCCTATGATCAGAGCAAACCTAACACAGACTCCAACTGCTGAATCGTATTGTATTACCTCCGATCAGTAACCATGATATATAATTCACCCAAATATAATATACAAGCAGGGGCGTGTACAGGGGGGGGGGGGGGCGGTTCAGGGGTCCGGGACCCCACCCTCCTTCGTGCAGAAAAGCGCATCTATTTTCAAAAATTTTTAGGGGAATCTCGATTTCCCTTCGCGTGCTCCGGTTACGGTTAGACCCCCCCCCCCTGCTACAAATCCTGTACACGCCCTGAACAGTAAACTCAAAGTCACCAATAATTATGTAGCAGCATGCTACGATGAAGTTTCATAGCCACGTGGTACGAGAAGGTCCCAACGCGGAGCGCGAGCTAGAAATAGCCATGACATAAGCGCTATATGTCCGCGTGATCTAGGAATAGCCATTATACGTATGCGCTATAGAGTACCGAAGTGTGACGTCACGTTGGCAGGACAACGTACGGGCTGGCTTCTACACAAGCACTCGGCTCATGGTGTAGCCATAGGGTCAACTTTGTGCGTACTCGTAAAACACGAGTGTGTGCGCTGCAGACGCGGGTAAAGCATCGGTAGCAAGTCGTTCTTAACAATATTTAATGAATTAAAAAAAAATTAAGGAAAAAAAATTATTTTTTTGTTTAAATTTTTTTGGGCGTTCAAATTAATTTTTCTTCCCGTTTGCTTTTCACTTCCATCTTTGGAAATCTATAAAACGCAATAATGACTTCTCAGAATATGATGGTTACAATCTGGCGTACAAAACACGACACGCAGTATATGTTACCAGAGCATATGATTGTGTAGAACCAGCAGGCTCGTTGTTCAGCCACCGTGACGTCATCACTTCGGTACTCTATAGAGCACCGAAGTGATGACGTCCTGGGTGGCATGACAACGAACCCACTGGTTCTAAACAATCATATTGCTCTGGTAACATAACTGCTGCTGGTGAAAAGGTGTCGTGTTTTGTACCGAATGATTAACCATCATTCTGAGTCATTATTGCAGTTTTTATATGATTTTCCAAAGATGGAAGTGAAAGCAAAAAAAAAATAAATAAAAAAAATAATAATTAAAAAAATAAAATAAAATAATCATTAATTAATTAAATTTGTAAGATCGACTTGCTACCTCTGTCTGCAGCGCACACACTCGTGTTTTACGTACGCACAACATTTTCATGCAGTTAATGTTATGGAGCCAGTGGGTTGTTTAGAACCAGTGGGTTCGTTGTCCTGCCACCGTGACGTCACACTTCGGTACTTTATATGTAGAGATATATAGATAGTACGACCCGACGTTACGAGTGGCAGGACAGTTGAAAAGGGCGCAACCAATGACAAGCGGCCCTCCGAATACGTGGCATTATTTTATATTAAAAGATTCGTCAGCAGAGAACGGTCGGCGAGGATGCCTCGTCGCCATCTTGGCGCAAGCTAAAAGCGTCCACTCTCGGATTCCTAGTCCTCCATAGACACGTCACGCCTGCACTTGCGGTGGCTAAAAACGAGCTAACCCAGGTGACTCAGCGAAAAGGATTTAAGGTTTGGGATGTGACTCCGCAGACGCGCCCCATATTACCGTGTACACGAACCTAAGCAGCACGAATCTCGTGTGCGCGTTTCAGGGACTCCCTGCAGTAGTTACCATCGTAAAAAGTCATGTTTTTCGTGCGCTCCCGGACATTCATTTAGACCGTGTAGTGACTTTCTGATTTACTAGAATAAACCTAGAGTCCGTTCACCACACCTACTTGTTTGTATCTACTGTGTGCTACTGATCGTCTATTCGTTAACACGCACATCTCTCACGCAATCCCCGCCAATAACATTGATACCTGCCGCGCGGAACCTGGGAAGCCATACACACATCACAACGTACAATCACTATGCTAAACAAGACAACAGACGAACTCGCAATCACCCCGCCAAACACGATAACAGGACATTCCGCAATTTTCCCAACATGAACATGACAAGCAGTGTGACTAGCACATTTCCCGTGTTACGGAAAAACCTAGAGCACGACTTATTACTTATTACTTCACGAATATATTCCCCCGGTGAACACATGCAGTTGCGCAACTTTCATATTTTGCTGGGTAAACACCGTAAGGCGAAGACTTACAATCTCGCACAGCTAGCGACTCATTTGCGACTCGCTGCGGCACCGCATCCACCTCCTGCTGCGCCTGTGAAGTGAGAATATATCAGTGAGTCTACTCAAGAGATATGTCCACGGACGTATGATTACGCGTCTGCATTCTGCATGTGATTATACGACCTGCGACCAGGTTATCACAGTTAAACGCTGGGTTATCATGGTTGAATGAAGGTTATCATGGTTGAATGAAGGTTATCATGGTTGAATGAAGGTTATCATGGTTGAATGAAGGTTATCATGGTTGAATGAAGGTTATCATGGTTGAATGA
>NW_014578012.1:8854-17911 GCF_000485595.1 Priapulus caudatus | reverse complement strand
AGACAGTGGGAGTTGTGTGTGGGTGGGTGGGGTGGAATAAAATACATGGTTACTAGCGTTACAGACAGTGGGAGTTGTGTGTGGGTGGGTGGGGTGGAATAAAATACATGGTTACTAGCGTTACAGACAGTGGGAGTTGTGTGTGGGTGGGTGTGGGTGAGGGTGGAATAAAATACATGGTTACTAGCGTTACAGACAGTGGGAGTTGTGTGTGGGTGGGTGTGGGTGAGGGTGGAATAAAATACATGTTTACTATTGTTACAGACAAGAAATACGATGAATAAATACCAATGGCGATTGTACTTTACTAAGTGGCGAATACAACTGGCGAAATATAACTGCTCTCAAAATTAGTATTGAATAATAAAATCGTCCCCGTAACATGTTTTCGTACACCTCTTTAAGTGGGACCTGTGTGTGGGTAGGTGGGGGCATGAAATACATATATGTAGTAGCGTTACAGACTATAGGACCTGTGAGTGTGGGAAATGATTTACAGTCAAACCTGCATATGATAGCCAATCAAGTAAAACGGCAACATTGGCCGGTGATCTTTATATAGAGGTTTTATGAAAACTGCCGCTCAAAGGAAACAATGGCGCTAACGGACAGGCGGCCGATCTCCAGAGATGGACAACAACACAGGTTTGATTGTACGCATTTACTGTTGTTACGGACGGTGGGGTATAAATACGAGACAAATAACACTGATTCTTCATCTTCATCTCCTGGGTAGGAGTTCGTGACACTGTGATAATTGGCGACCAAAGTCAATGTGAGGTTATTATCATACTATTTGTGGGGAATAGCTGACCCTACATGCAGAGATTTGGCATCCATGCAGAGTATTATCGTATTCGGTGAGCGGTAGCTCACTCTGGGAGGGTTGCTGCATTCTATGCGCAAAGATTTGGCATCCCTGCAGAGTATTATCGTACTCTTGAAGGAGCACAGATGAATCTGATAAAAGAGAGCTGAATTCCTGCAGAGAATTATGATACTCTGAGACAAGCAACTATCAATCAATCAATCAATCAATCAATCAATCAAAAGGATTGTCCATTGCTGCATGAGTGGATAGACATCAATCATTCACGGCATCAGTGTTATCAACAGCTGGAACAAAAATAATGGAAAGTTAGCTTTGTCTAGACACACTAGGGCACGTTACCTAAGGGAGAGCCGATTGGACAGAGCGACTTGTCAATTATACCAGGCAGCTAGATCAAATCCACAGCTGCTGCGAGAGGGGAAAGTTAATGCCATCAACTCTACAGCTGTCCACTGCTTGACACTACGCGCGTTGGAATAAATGCATTCGCAAGTAGTGGTGCATTCACAAACAGTGCCAAGCCATGGCTTACTGTTCACCAGCAGGCGAGTATTTCTGGCACTCAAACAGCAAGACCGGCTACACACATTAATACATGGATGAGATAATGATGATAATGATGATGATGACGACGATAAAGAGCTTCCTGCCTAAGAAGTTATCGCAGCGGAAATGAATACATTATACAATCATTGATGAAGTCAACAAAGTAGACTTGTGCACCTACACTAATATTAATTTGCAGAAGATTTAATAACTTCACTAGCGCGAGGAAGCTGAGTTACCTTCTGCCAAGCTTGTGACGGCGTTTAGTGCATGCTCTAGCCCAAGTTCCGACTCTATTGCTGTCTTCATAGGCACTCCGAGCTGAGCTTCAATATCTGAAATTTCAGGATGCTATATATAACCTATCTATAACTCATTTATCTAGTACACTACAATTAATTATCCACTGTATAGTGCCACTGCAACGTGTATGCACTATACACTCATAGGAAATAACACTTTATGGTCATGCACTTACTATCTAAATCCGAAAACAGAAGATCTTTCGTGAATGTCAAGTCATCTCTGGTGATGTAGTAAATTTGCTGTAACGGAAAAACAATACTTTGATCAATTATTCAAATTTCAATTTCAACAATTATTCAAGATCACTTCACAGTTAGTCGACATAGTCCACAGCTAGGAACCTACAAGCAAGTGTTGGTTTAGGCAAGCATGCAAATATAAAATACTATATATATATATATATATATATATATATATATACCAGGGCTACCGCTGGCATTTGCCACCTTTATATATATATATATATATATAAACAAAGTCAAATAATAGATTAAGGGTTAATTAACAAGCTTTCGAGATGTACATCTCTTCATCAGGTAATTCAGCAGACATTCATTACCTGATGAAGAGATGTACATCTCGAAACCTTGTTAATTAAATTTTAAACACGCTACATTTTAATCTATTACTTGACTTTTTTATCTACATGGGTGTTCGTGTGTGATTTTACTTGCATATGTATATATATATATATATATATATATACTTACGTGCGTATTTGCGTGTACGCAGGCACGCAAGCGCACACACACACAGCACGCACGCACAGCACTCACATATAAATCTCTAATATTAACACGTCTAGCGATGGCATCACCACGCAGCACGCACGCACGCACGCACTGACACACGCACGCACTCACGCACGCACGCACGCACGCCTAGCGACAGCTTCACCGCACGCAGCACTCACGTCGATCATGGTGTCAACGAATGCGTCGACGTCTGCAATGTTGTTGCTCACCGTGGTAACCACCGCCTGCGGGACAGTCGCCAGACGATCATTGACCGCCAGGAGGCACGCACCAGCCGAGCTGCGTGCGGAGAAATAACATTATCAAGAGCTAGTATTATCATCTCTTTATGAAACACGCTTTACTATTGTTAGAGGTAGTGGGCGCTATATGTGGTGGGGAATGAAATACATGCGTACTATCGTTGGATTGTAGGAACTGAGATGGGGAATAAAATACATGTTTACTAGCGTTACGGACAGTGGGAGTTAGGAAGGGGAATAAAATACATGGTTACTAGCATTACAAACACAGTGGGAGTTGTGTGGGGGAATAAAATACATGTTTACTAGCGTTACAAACAGTGGGACCTGTGTGGGGGAATAAAATACATAGTAACTTACTAGCGTTACATACACAGTGGGAGCTGTGTGGGGAAATGAAATACATGGTTACTAACATTACAAACAGTTGGAGTTGTGTGGGTGGGTGGGGGACTGGGGGTAAAATAAAATACATGGTTACTAGCGTTACAGACAGTGGGAGTTGTGTGTGTGGGTGGGTGGGGTGGAATTAAAATACATGGTTACTAGCGTTACAGACAGTGGGAGTTGTGTGTGTGGGTGGGTGGGGTGGAATTAAAATACATGGTTACTAGCGTTACAGACAGTGGGAGTTGTGTGTGTGGGTGGGTGGGGTGGAATTAAAATACATGGTTACTAGCGTTACAGACAGTGGGAGTTTGTGTGGGTGGGTTGGTGGAGGTGAATAAAATACATGGTTACTAGCGTTACAGATCAGTGGGAGTTCGATGTGTGGGTGGGTGGGTGGAATAAAATACGATGGTTACTACGTTACTAGACAGTGGGAGTTTGTTGTGTTGGGTGGTGTGGGTGGGTGGAATACAATACATGGTTACAGCGTTACAGACCAGTGGGAGTTTGTGTGGTGGGTGGGTGGGGTGGAATAAAAGCACATGGTACTACGTTACACAGAAAGCAGTGGAGTTGTGTGTGGGTGGGTGTGGGTGAGGGTGGATAAAATACATGGTTTACTAGCGTTACAGAACAGTGGGGAGTTGTGTGGGTGGGTGGGGTGGAATAAAAACAATGGTTAACTAGCGTTACAGACAGTGGGAGTGTGCTGTGGTCGGGGTGGAATAAGAAACACATGTTACATAATTGCGTACAAGACAGTGGGGAGTGTGTGTGGGTGGGTGGGGTGGAATAAAATACATGGTTACGGAGCGTAACAGACAGTGAGTTTGTGTGTGGGGTGGGTGGGGAAATAAAATACATGTTACTAGCGTTAACAGGACAGTGGGAGTTGTGTGTGGTGGTGGGGTGGCAAATAAAATACTATGGTGTACTTTTATCTTTTACAGACAGTGGGAGTTGTGCTGTGGGTGGGTGTGGGTGAGGGTGGAATAAAATACATGCGTTACTAGGCGTTAACAGAACAAGAAATACGATAAATAAATACCGAAAGGCGATTTTACTTTACTAAGATGGGCGAATACAACTGGCGAAATGATATACCTGCTGACTCAAAATTAGTATTGAATAATAAAAGTCCGTCCCCGTAACATGTTTTTTCGTACACGAACTTTTTAAGTGGGACCTGTGTGGTGGGTGGATGGAAGGAATGAAATACATATGATGTAGTATGTTACAGACTAAATAGGACCTGTGAGTGTGGGGAAATGATTTACCGTCAAACCTGTATATGATAGCCCAATCAAGTAAAAACGGCAAACATTGGCCGGTGATTTTATATAGATGGTTTTTATGAAACTGCCGCTCAAGGAAACAATGGCGCTACGGACAGGCGGCCGATCTCCAGAGATGGACAACAACACAGGTTTTGATGTACGCATTTACTGTTGTTACGGACGGTGGGGTATAAAGTACGAAACAAATAACACTGATTCTTCATCATCATTTTCCTGGGTAAAGGAGTTCGTGACACTGTGATACATTGGCGACACAAAGTCAATGTGAAGGTTATTATCAACTATTTGTGTGGGGAATAGCTGACCCTACAGAATGCAGAATTTGCATCCATGGCAGAGTATTATCGTATATCTGTGAGCTGGTAGACTCAACTCTGGGAGCGTTCTGGCATTCTATGCGCAGAGAATTTGGGCAATCCCTGCAGAGTATTCTCGTGACTCTTTGAAGGAGCACAGAATGAATCTGATAAAAGAGAGCTGAATTCCTGCAGAGAATTATGATACTCTGAGACAAGCAACCGTCTATGCAGAGACGTGCGTCCCTGCAGAGTATTATAGCTTGCAGGATCACCCAGAGTTGTGAATCCCTGCAGAGTATTATAGCCTGGCAGGATCACCCCAGAGTTGTGAATCCCTCAGAGTAATTATAGCCTGGGCAGGATCACCCAGAGTTTGCTGAATCCCCTGCAAGAGTTTATTAGCCTGGCAGGAATCAACCCAGATTGTGTATCCGCCTGAGAGTATGTATAGCCTGGGCGGATTACCGCAGAGTGTTTAATCCCTGCAGAGTATTATAGCTGGGCAGAGGATTAACCCAGATGTTGTGTATACCCTGTAGAGTATTATAGCCTGGCAAGGATCAGCCCGAAGTTGTTGTATCCCTGCAGACGTATTATAGGCCTGGCAGGATCACCCAGAGTTCGTGTATCCCTGTTAGGCAGATATTATAGCCTGCAGGATTTACCCAGAGTTGTGAATCTCTGTACGAGTATTATAGCCCCTGGCAGGATCACCCAGGAGTCTGTGTATCCTGCTCAGAGTATTATAGCCTGGCAGGATTACCCAGAGTTGTGATCCTGGCCAGAGCTATTATAGGCCGTGGCAGGATCAACCCAGAGTTGTGTATCGCCTGCAGGAGTATTAAGCCTGGCAGGAATCGAGCCAGAAGTTTAAGTTGTGAATCCTGCAGAGTATTATAGCTTGGCAGATGCACACAAGTTGTGATCACTGACAGAGTATTATAGCCTGGCAGGATCACCCAGAGTTGTGTATGCCTGGTAGAGTATTATAGCCTGGCAGGATCACCCAGAGTTGTGAATCCGCTTGCAGAAGTAAATTAATAGGCCTGGCAGGAATGCACCCAGACGTTTGTGATATCTCCTGTAGCAGTATTACAGCCTGGCAGGATCAGCCGCAGAGTTGTGTATCCCTGCGGAGAGTATTATAGCGGCGATTACCGCAGAAGTTGTGTATCCGACTGCAGAGTATTATAGGCCTGGCGAGGATCAACCCAGAGTTGTGTATCCCTGTAAAGAGTATTGATAGCCTGCGCAAGGATCACGCCAGAGTTGGTATCTCTGGTGCAGGAGTATTATAGGCCTGGCAGGATACCACAGAGTTGTAAATCCCTGTATGAGTATGTATAGCCTGGCAGTGATAAACCCAGAGTTGTGTATCATCTGCAGAGTATTATCGCCTGGCAGGATTACCCAAGTTTGTGAATCCTGGCAGAGTAATTATAGCCTGGCAGGTACATCCCCCCAGAGTTGTGTATCCCTGGAAGAGTATTATAGCCTGGCAGGATCACCCAGAGTTGTGTATCCCTGCGAGTATTTAATATGCCTGCAGGATCACCAGAGTGATGATCCCTGCAGAGTATTATAGCTTGGCAGGATACCCAGAGTTGTGTATTTTCCCTGCAGAGTATTATAGCCTGGCAGATCAACCGCAGAGTTGTGTATCCTGTAGAGTAATTATCAGCTGGCAGATCACCCAGAGTTTCGTGTATCCCAGCAATTATTGATAGCCTGGCAGGATCACCCAGAGTTTGTATCCCCTGCAGAGTAATTATAGCCTGGCAGGATTACCCAGAGTTGTGAATCCCTGCAGAGTATTATAGGCCTGGGCGAGGATTACCCAGAGTTGTGTTATCCCTGCAGAGTATTATCGCATTGGCAGGATGCACCCATGAGTGTGTATCCCTGTGAGAGTATTTAGCCTGGCGCCGGATCACCCAGAGTGTGTATCGCCTGTAGAATGTATTATGAGGCGCTGGCAGGATCACCCAGAGGTGTTGTCCTGCAGAGTATTAATAGGCCTGACCAGGATCACCCAGAGTTGTGTATCCCTGCAGAGTATTATAGCCTGGCAGGATCACCCAGAGTTGTGTATCCCTGCAGAGTATTATAGCCTGGCAGGATTACCCAGAGTTGTGTATCCCTGTAGAGTATTATAGCCTGGCAGGATTACCCAGAGTTGTGCATCTCTGCAGAGCATTATAGCCTGGCAGGATTACACGACCCTTTGAGGACTAGCGCACTTCCGCGTGAGGAGTCGTGTGCGATCCGACACACAACACACAACACAAAACGCCAAAGGTTTCTCGACCGTGAAAACCCCTTGCACTGTTTTGCAAGTCAACGAGCGCATTAAGAAAATCCAGGGCCCATCGTGAATGTGCGACCGTCCTACATGGGGAAGGTGACGCCATGGTCGTCGCCGCGGGCAACCCCCAGTTGCTGCGGGCAACCCCCAGTCGCCGTGGGCAACCCCCAGTTGCTGCGGGCAACCCCCAGTCGCCGCGGGCAACTCACAGCATCATGACGGCGGCGGCAGCGAGGGCGGCGCTGTAAGCGGGCATGCGGAAGCTGCGGCTCGCATCACGCTCCTGCCGCTGGTCGCCGCCGCATCGCCCAGAGCAACGGCAGCAGCCGAAGACGCAGCCAACGACGGGCACGACGATGACGAAGATGATGCCCAGTGCAGCGGTGATGCCGATGCCAAAATACTTCTGTGAATGAGAGAAAAAGAGGAGGGTGCTTACACGAATGAAAGAGAGGAGGGAGGAAGAAAGATATAGAGAGGAGGGAAGGAGAGAAATATAGAGAGGAGGGAGGAAAGGAGAGGGAGGGTGCTGATAGCCCCAGCGTGATGACAAAGCCAATGCCAACGTACATCTTTGAACGAGAAAGAGAGAGGAGTGTGCTTACACGAACGAGAGAGAGGGGAGGGAAGGAGGGAGAGAGATATCATATAGAGGAGAGAGGGAAGGATGGGGGGATGCTGACAGCCCCAGCGTGACGGCAATGCCAATGCCGATGCACATCTGTGAACGAAAGAGAAGCAGGTGCTTACCCTCTAAGAATGAGAGTGAGGGGGAAAGAGGGAGGAAGTGCGAGAAAAGGAGGGGGTAGGGAGGGGAGGGAGGAAAAGGTGGGGCGTACACTGAAGTTAGGCTCCACCCCTGCAAACCTCACTCGCATATTTTAGAAGAGCGGCCGGGGTCAGAAGATCATGCTCGACATTAGACATTTTTTATCAACCCCGACGACGCTATCTCACCCAACGATACTGTTTCTCGCGTAAAAGTCCCCAATGATGTATGACTGCATTCTGAACTATCTTCCCTCTCATCACTCACTCCATCACATCTCACCGATCACTTCTGAATGGCAATCAGAGATCAATGCAAGCTACAGGCATCAACCTGGTGTTATGGCAATAGATCATGTATCACATACCCGACTCTACCTTACGTAAGGCTGAGAGTAAACCTAAGAGACGTCACGAATAGGTGATGACTGCCCAACCAGTTAGACATGTGGCGCAGCACCAAGAAGATGACTTAGCAGTGGCATGTCTAGCATTAGAACTGAACAAATTAAGGTCGATTTTATTTAAACGAGAACAAATCATCGAAACGATAATAAAACGGGATGAAGTTTCTATCGGATTCTTTTAAATACTTACTGATGCTGGATCAGCGACCAGTGCTTGATAGTCTCCCTGCGTCAGGACCTCACGGAGAGCTGAAAGAGAGCGGAACACGTACTGTGATAGGGACATGTACTCCCACGCAGTAAACATAAAGTAAAGCATCGAAATACGAACACGAAATTGACTGCCAATGTGGCCTTCTTTCGATTAACTAAATCACAACTGCGATTTATACAATCCTTATATCAGGATTGCTAGCCAGCTAGTCAGCCATCTAGCAAGCTAGACAGGGAGATAGATAGATGGATGGATGATTGGATGTATGGATCGATGGATGATTGCATAGATGGATGGATGGATGGATGGATGGATGGATGGATGGATGGATGGATGGATGGATGGATGGATGGATGGATGGATGGATGGATGGATGGATGGCTGGATGGATGAATGGATGGATGGATGGATGGATGGATGGATGGATGGATGGATAGATGGATGGATGGATGGATGGATAGATGGATGGATGGATGGATGGATGGGTGGATGGATGGATGGATGGATGGATGGCTGGCTGGCTGGATGGATGGATGGATGGATGGCTGGCTGGCTGGCTGGCTGGATGGATGGATGGATGGATGGATGGATGGATGGATGGGTGGATGGATGGATGGATGGATGGATGGATGGATGGATGGATGGATGGATTGATGGCTGGATGGACAGCGGGATGGATGCAGGGATGGATGGAT